>NC_056578.1:5869710-6051924 GCF_018340385.1 Cyprinus carpio | reverse complement strand
ACCTTTGTACTTTCAGAATATTAAAGAAAACCATAAGTGAAAAAAAAAAAAAAAATAAAAGACTAGGTGATTAGTGCCATTCATTGTCACCACGCTAACCTATCATCTACAGCCTCCAAAAAAACCTATTAAACAATGGCAAACTCCATCTGAAAATAAGAAATTGTTTTTATGATGCAGAACAACATTATACTATCGGGCAATTAGGCCTTCTATTGATGTCCAATGTATGGTTAATAATACACAGTAAATTTGCGAAATTTCAATTAATGACTGTCAGAAGTAGCCTTCAGACTCAGTGGATTGAGTTACATTTGTACCTTGGGCTGCAGGTTTTTATGGAGGACCTGTTGATCATGCAGGTGCTTTAATGCCATGCAGATCTTCACAGTCCAGTCCAGAATCTGTAAATCAATAAAATGTGTATTTACAAATATGAAATGTTTGCAACAGTTTTGTATTTTTAACACATTTTTTTATGATTAGAATAGAACAAGCACCCAACACCCTAGTAACGTGCTGTGAGTTTAAACAGTGGATAAGTCATGGGTTTTACTAACAGTAAATGTGGTGTTCGGGTCTTTTTTGCCCCAAGAAGATTTTCTTTTTCCCGAGAATACTAGTTAATGTTATCACATTGGACTGAAATTTAGTGACTTTGTTCACAAAAGTGTATAACTACTTCTCAAAAATGTTTTGATCATTTTCTTACTTTTTTGGGGGGAGATTTTTCCCCTTGTTACACTTGTGGTGTTCCATGGCAAAAATGACACAGACTCAAAAAATTGCTTATAAATCACTTATTATGCTATATTATCACCAAAGATTGGATTCAATCTTTTTGTCAACTTTTCTTTCATTTAGGACTGGTTTTGTATTTATATTTTCATCTGATTTATTGTAAGCCTTATTTATCTGAGAAGTGGCACCTCATTTTTTGAGTAAAAAAAAAAAAAAAAAAAATTATTTATGAATAATTTTCACAATATTAAATGAAAACTGATAAAATTTGCACTGTTTATCACACTAGTTTACTTTAATGTTTATTCAGGGAGTTTGTTTTAAAAGGCTTTTATTTTGTACAAAATGGCACAAAGTCACACTTGTGGTGTTACCGGGAAAAAATTTACCGGCCTCAAAAAATTGCTTATAAATCACTCATTATGCTATATTTTATCACCAAATATTGGATTCAATCTTTTTGTCAACTTCTTTTCTTTCATTTAGGACTGCTTTTTCTAATTTATTTACCTTTTCTAATCTACATTAAAATTTGCACATAATATACCTGCACATACAACTGTCTATTGTTATATATCTGTACATACAATTGTTAATTTGTATATTTTTTATTGTATATTTTTTATAATGTAATTTTATGAAGGCAGGAGCTGACAGAATTACAACATGCTGATCCTATTCTGAGCAGAGTGTTTTATTTTGTGGAGTGCAAACGTAGGCCATCTAGGAGGGAGGGGTTTAAGGAATTAGCTAGCGTGCTTCGGTTTCTAAAACATTGAAACAAACTATCATTTAGAATGGGTATATTTGTTATGGATTGTGAGAAAGGACCCAAGAGCGAAATGCAAGAAAAAGTCTTTAATGAAGATAAAGCAACAGTCCAAAAAACAGAAATCCTCATCAGAGATAAATACCAGCAACTGCCGTCAATACGATAAGGCAAATAAAAATATCCTCATAAAAAAACAAAAAACACAGCAGAGGGAACAGGTCTGGCGGCGTCAAGCCTCAGTCTCTCAGAGGAGGTACAACACACGGCTGGTGGGTAGGAAGCTCAGGCTGGCAGGACATCAGCAGGTAAACTGGACAGAGTGCAAAGCAACCCGATAATCAGCAAACACAGAGTAATATATTGTACAGACCAGATCCAGACAGGACTCAGACTAGACAGGTACATAGAACGGAGAGAAAGCCTCTGCATAGATAACTCTAGGAATAATCCGGCAATGGGGACGGGGAAATGGGAAGCTAGAAGTAGCAAACACAATCAGAGGGAAAGGAGAACAGGTGTAAGAGAATTAACACAAATGCTGATAGCAAACTAGAAACAGCTGAGGGGAGTGAAGGTGCATTTGGAAGAGAGTGAGTGAGTAACCAGTAGAGGGAGACAGAGACGGATACCAGACCCATGACAATATTATATTGTGTGTCCAAGGATGTCGTCACCAAAAATAAAACTTTTCAGTTTGTTGTGTCTGCTGTCCTTCGAGATAAAGTGCTTAAGGGGGTACATAATGAAGCTGGACACCAGGGTCAACACAGGACACTCTTGGTTCTACTGGCAAGGAATGGAAAAAGATGTGAAACAGTATGTGCGATGCTGCAGAACATGTGTGGTCAGTAAGTCACCAGAGCCTGAGGCAAGAGCTCCACTTGAGAGTATCAGGACATCAAGACCTCTTGAGCTGGTTTGTGTAGATTTTTGGTCTGCCGAAGACTCCTCTAATAAGTCTCTGGATGTCTTGGTTGTGACAGACCATTTAACCAAGCTGGCTCAGGCTTACCTCTGTCCTAACCAATCAACAAAGGCAGTAGCGAAACAGCTATGAGACAACTTTTTCTGCATCTACAGCTTCCCTGAGCGAGTACATTCTGACCAGGGAGCTAATTTTGAAAGCAACCTGATTTCTGAAATGCTTCAGCTTGCAGGTGTTCAAAAATCCCATACGACCCCTTACCACCGAATGGGTAATGGGGCAGTCGAGAGGTTTAACCGCACGTCAGGCAACATGATTTGTGCCTTACCACCTAAAGCTAAGCACAGATGGCATCAAATGTGTTCCAGAGCACCTTCTGGTCAGGGTGGGTCACTGACAGTCAGAACCAGATGTGGGAGGGTGGGTAAACCAGTCATTAGACTGATCCAGAATATGCATCAGAAGGTTTTGTCTGGGTTGTAGTGTTTTTCGTTAACTTTGAGGATAACATTTTGTGATTGAATTCTGAGACATTTTGAATATTTGTGATTATAGTACCTTGTGAGGAGGAAGGGTATTTAAGAGTGATCCAAAAGTGGATAAGATCTTATGAAATACTGTGCAAAAATGAACACTAAATGTATGTAATGAGTAACAGGCATGTTATTCCTGTGAGTGTTTAGAGGCTTTGCAACCCTCTTACATTTCTAATTCTGAAAAGAATTGTCTTATGACTGGAGTATTAAGTGTTTCATGTGACATTCAGTATTATCTTTTGGTTCTATGGTACAAATAATTTTTCTCCTTTTACTAGGGAAAAAAAGACGATCATGGCCCGGTTTCCTGATAATGATTGATTATAGCGCTTAAGAGCCTTTTCTACAAGTCATTTTACGGTCGTTCTTTATTGTTTCACGTGCGTTTCCCAAAAATGCACTTAACACAGTATAACTTAGCTTTAATTTAAGTAACTTAGGAGTCGCTATCCATTTGTCAAGTGCTGAAATGTCACCTTAGAATGGCTCGTAATGGTAGTACACGATCGTTTATTAAAATGTTAACCTAATGCTGCTTTCCAGACAGACAACTTGGATATAATAACTATGATAAAATATGGTATGATATGATATTATATAATATTATAGTGTATGATATTAAACTTTACATAATAATATATAATATACTTTATTATAGAGAGAGAGAGAGAGAGAGACGTTATTTCCGGGTCCAATACAATACATAGCTACATCAGCAAGAAGCATATTTCCTACATCTTTTATTCATTTTTTTTTTCAGTCATTTATTTTAGATGTTTATTTATATGCCCCTTTTCATTATTTCATTTATAGCCATTTATAATTAATTTATAATTTTAATATTTTGTTTTGTTTTATTGTACTTATATTTGGCAACATATAGATGTTACACAGCACCCTTTTATATTGATTAATTTTATTAACAAATCTCAAAGGGAATTATGGCAATCATGGAACCAAATGACTGTCTTGAATAATAGGAGGCTTTATTTCTGCCTAGAAACAAATGATATTTCTGTGAATTTCCAATCATAAAGCAACAACAACAACGAGCTGCAGGTAAAACAGAAAGTGAAAATAATATGAGAAGTTACTCTACTTGTGTGGGTTAGTTTTCTGTAATCGATAGTAGATTTTACAATGTTAAATATGCAACATATTAATTACACTGTTTGCAGGATGGAAATGAAGTGAATGTTCAGCACTAATTTACCTACAGGCAGCTGATCGTTCATTCTCCAGGTAAGTATATCAGTAAGGAGGGACATAAAAGTTTTTTTTTTTTTTTTTTTTTGAGAATTATAAGACTTGATGTGATTAAGAAGGGCCAAGACTAAAGAAATGTTTGTGGGAGGAACAGAGATTTAGCTTTCCTGACTGTATGATTCATTCATGATAGTTGGAGAGAAAAAAAAAAAATTGCGGTGGCAATCATTTTTGCAAAAGCTTTTGTCATTGTGTAAGAAATGGTTTTCACCTATTTTATTATCCAGCAGGTGAAAACCATGAGAAAAATAACCTCTTTCATTTCCTTATCTAGATACGTGATTTGAGGAAATCTGCAGCACAGACACTGAAGGACGACGCACACACTTGACTCTTCCTGAGGTTTGAGCACATCAGTAACACTAGATAAGTGCAACAATAATAAATGAATAAGCAATAAATATTTTATCTTTTTTTTTTTTTTTTTTTTGAAGCAATATTCATTTTATTTTTTTCTCAGTTTTACAGAGACACCTGCTGCGATGTTCAACATGAGAGTGAAGGGCATCTTAGAGTATGACCAGATTGTAGATTTAAAAAGGTTAGTGTCAAAATCCATGTGTAATCTTATTCACAATCATATTCATTCCTGTCACCTTAAGAGATAAAAACGATCAACATTTAACATTTCATTTTGTCTCACGTCCTATAATCAAGATATCGGATTGCTTGCACAATAGTGTCTTAACTGCACGATTAGGTAAACAAGTCAACTTGTTTTTTGTCTACTTCAAAATCATAACATGTCATTAAATATAAAAATAGCCTAATAGCCTACACAAAACTCAATCTCAGCATACTGTTGTTTGTTAACATATCGACATATGACATCATAACATATCAACAAACCAACAATAGGCTACTGTTTCCAGGTCCAAGCCATTACTTGTTTCAAGTGAAAATATTATCTCAGTAGCCGTTTATGAGAACTCAAAGGTGCCAAACTACTGGGTTTAGTTCCAAACCTGCTCCAACACACTTACCATGCAGTTTTCAAAAAAAAAACATGAAGGACTTGATGAACTGGTTCAGGTGTGTTAAAACTAAACTCTGCAGGGCTGTGGAATTTATTATTACATAAACGATTATGTAGCACATATATAACCAGCAGTGTGCAAGCACGTTGAAGTTGATAATTATTTTTAAATAGAAAAATGATTCACCCAATAATTAGAAAGTTTTATTTTACACTTTACAGTGTCCTTGCATGTTACATGTGTTTCCTATAGTTATAACAACTATTCATGCATAATTACATGCAACTAACTCACTCATTAAGACAGTGATGTGCTGCCATATACTGGCATTTTTAGTTTCATATTTTCATAATTTAATTTTTTTCAGTGATTTTACAATTTTGAAGTAAGAAATTGACCAAATATAACAGACTTTTAATAAGGTTATAAGGTCCATAAGATTAAGATAAGACATGCTCTTATTCAAGGTGAATGTAGCAGTCAAAAGAAGGGAGAGGAGCAACGGTTGATAAAGTAAAGATAAAGCCATTAACACAATCAATCTCTGAGGTAAACTATAATGAAAGGACAAGTCATATGTATTTGTATAGTGATTTCAAAATCAGTTTTACATAAAGTTGTAATGCTAAATATCTTAAAATGTTTTGCCTCCAGTGATCACCTTTATTGTAAGTCTAGTTCATTTTAAAGTAGCCTATAGAAATAGAGATTTGATGTTTTTCCCCCTGTTTCTGTTTATAGTATATGCACAGACAGTGAGGGACAGTGTGAAGACAGCATCCAAGCCACCGTTTCAGATGAGCAGGTAGGCAAAAAGGGGCACATGTTTGATTAAATGCAATAGAGATCATTAATAGTATGTTATGATTGTGTGAATTCTCTTTTTTTAAAATGTAGGTTTATTTGATTGAAAAAAAAAAAAAAGCAATTAGATGTATAAACAAAACTGTATAATAAACTAAAAAACAGACTATAGCCAATGGGCTTGTTTTTGCTGTTTTAGTTGTATGTTTAGTGGACTTCTTTTTATTATATTAGATCCAAGGTGAAAGTAGCAGCAGATCAGACCAATCAAAAGACGGAGCGGAAAAACTTCAGTTTGGGTAAAAGCAAACACACACAACTAAAAAGACCAATGGAGATGTTAAAGATGTCAAATACTGGCTTTTGTGGGAATAACTGACACCAGGTTGTTGTTTTATTTTTAAGAAAACAATGCAGACCCTGATGTGGTATTTTATTTTGTGAATTATTTTTCTAATAATTAAATGGGTCTGAGTCGATTATTTTGCTTATAAAACAGTCACTTACCACACCTTAAGACATTGTTCCGATTTTTATTTTAAGAAATTTGTCAGGTATTTGTCTATAAAATTAATAACAAAGACTTGAGCTATTGATGTGCAGACAATATACAGATGATGGAGTTTAGCGAGAGATAGAAAGTAAAAGAGTATAGAGCTCTCAACAGTGTTTGACAACAGCGCCTGTACTAATAGCAAAGCTTGAATAGGCGATACTGTAGTTTAATTGTATTTGTGTGCATTTAAGTTTCTGTTTAATCCAAGTATGACTATACTGTATGTATGTGTGTTTACTGTGTACTTTTACTACGGGGCTGTTGCTTGAATATAATTGGCTGATGAACATTCCAAGGTGTGCAAATATTTTCATGTCTTCTATGAGGGACAGGGTAAGGACATAATCCACGCAGACGTTTCATGTAGAATTAAACATATCTTATAGGAAATAAACTGCATGCAAAATTAATATACTTGGGAGTTACTTGTTGTGTAGCAGGGTTTCTTGTCAAATGTGAATGACGCTCCTAAAAGGCGCTCCACATCTTGAACTCTGCTTCCTTCCTGCGCTTGAACAGACAAATTCAAACAAATTTATGTCAAGAATAAGGTGACCGGGAGGAGACATGTTTGGTTCTGTGCATCTAAGCAAAAGAATCAGTTGTAGAACCAGATGTGAAACCAGTGAAATCATTACTGGTTAGGACTATATTTTTATATTTATTGCTGTATTTCCCATTTCAATTTGTGTATCACTTTACCTAATTAATGTTCTGTATAATTATTATTTATATGCTAACATATTTTGCAAATAAAGTTTTGAGATTATGATTGTATTTACACCCGTGTGTGACGATAAAAGAGTGTGTTGGGTTTTCATTTGCAAATGATACATGAATGATTAATTACTCAATGAAACACTATAGTATTTATAATTACTCTATTAATTAGCCAAAATAAAATTAAATATATGTTAAATTCAGCCTTTAAACTGCATTTCCAGTAAAAATTCCAGTCATACAGCATAAATCAAAGCTTTATTTGCATATCAAGCATTTACAGTAGGCTACTATTTTCAAAACTATTCAGAATATTAAGTAAATAGATCAAAATTAAGTGTGGCCCATACAACTATTTAGGTCAAATTAATTAATGCAAAAACAATTGCACTATTATGTTCATGTTGAAAATGTATGTAACACATAATATCTGTATTTTGATGTGCTCATGATTTTGTATACTTTCTCCACAGACAGTCTCAGAAATATGTGCCTCCATCTGCATTTTACAGAGAGCTGAGATTTCAAGAAAGCAAACTAACTCTGATTCATGAAGGTCCTCCAAAACGATACCGTCTACAGACAGAGAGAAACATGCTTGATGAATATGGGAAAGTCAGAAAATGGACTTATGGGAAAAAAGACACCAGTAAACCAAACAAAATTGTTCTTCTGGTGGGAGAGACCGGCGTCGGCAAGACGACTCTCATCAACAGCATGGTCAACTACTTACTGGGAGTGAAGTTTGAAGATGAAGAATGGTATGAAATCACAGGAGAAGAAGAAGCCCGACACCAATCAGAATCACAAACCTCTGAAATCACCATGTATGAGGTCTTTCATGTAAAGAGTCCCATATCTCTCACCATCATTGATACTCCAGGCTACGGAGACACTAGAGGACTGGACAAAGATCCGGAAGTTGCTGAGAATTTAGCCACTCTGTTTCAGAGCAAAGATGGAGTTTGTGAAGTCGACGCTGTGTGTTTTGTGATTCAGGCATCTAAGAATCGTCTCTCAGACAGACAGCATTACATTATCAGTTCAGTTCTGTCTTTGTTTGGTAAAGACATTGTGAACAACATTGTGTTTTTAATCACACACTCTGATGGTCTGCCACCCAAAAACATTCTTGGTGCCGTTAATAAAGCTAAAATCCCCTGCAAACGAGACAAAAGCGGGCAACCTGTTCATTTCTTATTCAACAACAGACAGACTGAAGGCCGTCACACTAAAAAACGTCACATTCGCGCTCAAAGAGACGCCTGGGAAGACAGTGTGGAAGGCATGAAGCAATTCTTTCAGTCTCTGAATGAAATGAACAGAAGAAGTTTAAAGTTGACTTCAGATGTCCGGATGGAACGCATTCAGTCTGAAGCATACATCTGCAACTTACAGCTGCGAGTTCAAGAGATGGAGCTGAAAATAGCTGAAAAACGTCAGATTCAGGAGGCAATGGTGCAAAACAAGGAAAAGATTGATGAGTGTAAAAACTTCACCATTAGAGTCAAAAAGACTGTCAAAGAGAAGGTGCCCATCGAGAGCAAGTCATGGAAGAACAGGAAGGCCACGACCTGCACCATCTGTGAGGAAAACTGTCATGAGTTTGACTGCTGGTGGGGTTCAAATCCCAGCAAATGTGAAGTCATGAAAGACGGCTACTGCACCATGTGCACAGGGAACTGTCATCATAGCAAACATGTCAAAGAAAACAAAAAATATGTCATCAGAATTGCAAACGTCATGATGGAGTTTGACTACATAATAAAGGAATATGAAAAAGCCCAAGAACAAACCAAGAGGTTTTCGTTTGTAATGGATAATGTTGACAAAGATCTGCAGGATATTGAGAACCAAAAGTCAATTCTTCTGTTCAATGCTTACAGGACCATCAGGCACCTGTCTCAGATCGCATTAAAACCAGACTCTGCCTTCACTCTTCAGCATCTCGACTTCTTCATCCCCAGAATGAGGGAGGCTGGGAAAGAAGACTGGGTGCGAGAGCTGGAAGAAATGAGGAGAAAAGCTGTAGATGATGATGCCAATAAAGACGCTCTGAGTTATCTGAAAGCTGGCCTGGCAAAACTGTATTAATTCATTAACTTGAATTAATGAAAATGAAGAAGACTGCATACAGTGACAAATCAATGCTTGTAAATTGCGACCTAATGTTGTTTTTCTTCTCTGTTTTTAGTAGTCTCTCTCTCTCTCTCGCTCACGTGGTGCATGCTGGGAGGTTGTGGGTGACAGTGGTGCTTGGCGGGAGTGAAGCTGTGAAAGTTTCACCTGGTTTTTTTTTCCTATTTTTTAATTTTTTTTTTTTTGTTTGTTTGTATGTTTTGGTATTAGTTAATTTTTTTTGTGGAAAAGTGGGAGTCGTGTGAGAGAAGGATGGGGTTCTCTCTGCGAACTAGTGCGGTTTGGTAAGATTGCGAGTCCGTTCAGAGCGATTTCTTTGGGGTGTAAGAACCCTGCATTGAAGCATGTCGTGTCTTTTAGGAGACAGGTTTCCATGTTTTTAGAATCACCAGATCGTACACTTAATGTTTCTTTTCGTATAAAACATGAAGGGGAGCATATATGATTTATGCAACTACCGGAAGTTTACGCTGCTTTGTATGCGGCGATGTTGGCCATAAACGGGAGATGTGTCCGCAAAAAGATCGCGAACAGGATAACGTTGGCCCAGTGAATGTGATAGAGACGGATGATCAGGTTTCATCCATACAAACGGGTCAGGAGGAGAATACAGGCCTCACGGAGGTAAGGCAGGCAGAGGTAAATATAGCTTTAAATGTAGCAGTGAATACCTCAGAGATTCCGGTGATATCGGAAACACGTTCAAATGCTGCTGCTGCTGCTGATGATGCGGTTAAGAGTAAAGCGCATTTAGTTGTTGAACAGGACAATAAATGTGACGAGAATGTGTTTCCAAGTACTAGTTCTGCTCAGTGTGGTGCAGAGAAGAGTCGAACAGACTCAGTGACAGCAGCAGAGGATGGTCTGTCAGATGAGTCTGCTTCTGTGCTGGATATGGACTCTTGCTCACAGTGTGGGTTTGAAGAGAACTCTCAAGATCCCCAGAAGGAGCTCTCTCTATATACTTTAGAGGAAATTGATCAGTTTCTAGATAATACTTTTGGAAAGCAGGTTGATGTGAAGGAATTCTTTCCTGATGTAGAAAAATTCGTAAAATCAGTTACTTTTCTTCAGAAGAATGTGGGGGTCGATCTCCTGAGCGAAAAGAAGCGGTTTCGTTTAAAGAAGCACGTAACTACAGTTAGAAAAGGATCGGAAAATGGAGAAAAAGAGAACGTTAAAAGTACTTTAGTTATTGATCTTTTCATGCATCACATGGTGTCTTTTTCTTTATTTCTGTTTTTTTCTGCCTGTCTGCTCTTTCTTCCAGTATTTTTTTATGGAAGTCTTGAGGGTTGGCTCACTTAACATTAATGGTGGAAGGGATGGATGTAAGCGTGCTCTTGTGCTTGAAACAATAGAGCAAAAAAAACTAAATGTTATTTTCCTTCAAGAAACTCATAGCGATTATGCTAATGACCTAGAGTGGGGATTATGGTAGAAAGGCCAATACATACAGGTCCTTCTAAAAAAATTAGCATATTGTGATAAAAGTTCATTATTTTCCATAATGTTATGATAAAAATTTTACTTTCATATATTTTAGATTCATTGCACACCAACTGAAATATTTCAGGTCTTTTATTGTTTTTAATACTGATGATTTTGGCATACAGCTCATGAAAACCCAAAATTCCTATCTCAAAAAATTAGCATATCATGAAAAGGTTCTCTAAACGAGCTATTAACCTAATCAACTAATTAACTCTAAACACCTGCAAAAGATTCCTGAGGCTTTTAAAAACTCCCAGCCTGGTTCATTACTCAAAACCGCAATCATGGGTAAGACTGCCGACCTGACTGCTGTCCAGAAGGCCATCATTGACACCCTCAAGCGAGAGGGTAAGACACAGAAAGAAATTTCTGAACGAATAGGCTGTTCCCAGAGTGCTGTATCAAGGCACCTCAGTGGGAAGTCTGTGGGAAGGAAAAAGTGTGGCAAAAAAACGCTGCAAAACGAGAAGAGGTGACCGGACCCTGAGGAAGATTGTGGAGAAGGACCGATTCCAGACCTTGGGGGGACCTGCGGAAGCAGTGGACTGAGTCTGGAGTAGAAAACATCCAGAGCCACCGTGCACAGGCGTGTGCTTTTGAACCAGAAACAGCGGCAGAAGCGCCTGACCTGGGCTACAGAGAAGCAGCACTGGACTGTTGCTCAGTGGTCCAAAGTACTTTTTTTCTGATGAAAGCAAATTTTGCATGTCATTCGGAAATCAAGGTGCCAGAGTCTGGAGGAAGACTGGGGAGAAGGAAATGCCAAAATGCCTGAAGTCCAGTGTCAAATACCCACAGTCAGTGATGGTCTGGGGTGCCATGTCAGCTGCTGGTGTTGGTCCACTGTGTTTTATCAAGGGCAGGGTCAATGCAGCTAGCTATCAGGAGATTTTGGAGCACTTCATGCTTCCATCTGCTGAAAAGCTTTATGGAGATGAAGATTTCGTTTTTCAGCACGACCTGGCACCTGCTCACAGTGCCAAAACCACTGGTAAATGCTTTACTGACCATGGTATTACTGTGCTCAATTGGCCTGCCAACTCTCCTGACCTGAACATCCTGGGCCTCCATAACACCTCAGCAGTGCCACAGGCTGATTGCCTCCATGCCACGCCGCATTGAAGCAGTCATTTCTGCAAAAGGATTCCCGACCAAATATTGAGTGCATAACTGAACATAATTATTTGAAGGTTGACTTTTTTGTATTAAAAACACTTTTTCTTTTATTGGTCGGATGAAATATGCTAATTTTTTGAGATAGGAATTTTGGGTTTTCATGAGCTGTATGCCAAAATCATCAGTATTAAAACAATAAAAGACCTGAAATATTTCAGTTGGTGTGCAATGAATCTAAAATATATGAAAGTTTAATTTTTATCATTACATTATGGAAAATAATGAACTTTTATCACAATATGCTAATTTTTTGAGAAGGACCTGTACTTAGCCATAAAACTAATGTGAGTGCTGGGCTTGCAATCTTATTTTCTCCAGATATAAGAGTTAATGTTTTAAAAAAAGAGAGAGGAACCTGTAAATGGAAGACTAGTAGTAGTAAAGGCTGATATTGATGGAGTTATTTTTTACTTTTTAAATGCATATGCACCTAATGTGGGACATGAACGACTAAATTTTTTCAGCATGTTAAGAAATGCTTTAATGTTCTGTGCTGATGGAAATATAATCATGGGAGCCGATTGGAATTGTACTGAGAATTTCACTATTGATCGCACAAATGAAGAACCTCACCTTCAGTCTTCATCTCAATTATCAAAAATAGTTCGAGAAGTAGACCTTTTAGATATGTGGCGGATCAAACACCCACAAGTGAGACAATATACTTGGATTAAAATGACAGATAATAGAGTCAGTGCAGCTCGATTGGATAGGATATATATGTCCAATCATCTTAGTAGTCGGAGTATTGATTGTTTTATCACTCCAGTAGGGTACACAGATCATCATTTGGTTTCTCTTATTATAAATATGTCCAAGTGTATAAAGAAGTCGTCTTATTGGCATTTTAACACAAAATTACTTCAGGATCTTAATTTTTGTAAACATTTTGAGATTTTTTGGCAACAGTGGAGATTGTGTAAAGGCGCTTTTGAAAATTTAAAACTGGTGGGAAATAGGGAAAACAAACATTAAAATGTTTTGTTTGCAACACACTGCTAATTCCACTATTAAATTAAGAGAAATTATTCAGTCAATTGAAAAGGACATATCAAATATGGAGGTGGATCTAATTAATAGATATGATTCTAATCTGTTAAACAATCTGCAAGAAAAAAAAGAGAACTGGGTTCGTTTTTGAATGAAAGGGTGAAGGGAGCTCTTGTGAGGTCTCGGTTTGTCTCTGTTAATGACATGGATGCTCCTAGTGTTTATTTTTTTTAATTTCGCCTTCCTGATGGGAGGGTGACCAGTAATTTTACAGAGATGAGGCATCATGCAGTGGATTTTTACTCCAATCTCGATGCTGCTGAACAATGTGATACTGACTGTGCCGAACAGCTAATTCAAGACTTGCCTCAAATAGACTCGGACTCTAAGACTGATTTGGACACTGAACTTTGTCTTCAAGAGCTCACTACTGCAGTTGGTCAGCTTGGTATTGGACGATCTCCCGGTATTGATGGGTTGCCCTCTGAATTTTACAAGCATTTTTGGAATTTTATTGGACAAGACTTATATGAGGTTTTCTGTGAATGTAGAAAAGATGGTTGTTTGTGTCAACGTGCTGTTTTATCTTTATTACCAAAAAAGGGAGATTTATCTCTTTTAAAAAATTGGAGACCCGTTGCATTACTGACCACTGATTACAAAATTATGTCTAAGTGTCTTGCTAATAGATTAAAAAAATATCTAAATTTGATTATACAAAAAGATCAAACTTATTGTATCCCAGAGAGGACAATAATGGATAATTTGTTTTTAATTCAGGATATTTTAGATATTTGTAAAAGTTTTGAATTGAAAGTTGGTTTATTTTCTTTAGATCAAAAGAAAGCCTTTGATCGGGTTGATCATGGCTATCTTTTTAATGTTTTAAAAGCTTTTGGTATTGGTGATTCTTTCCTAAATATGGTCAAATTGCTGTATTCCGGTGCTGCTTGCATTTGTAAAAGTGGGAGGCGGGCTAAGCCGGCCAATCCCAGTTTCAAGGGGTATCAGACAAGGTTGTCCTTTATCAGGGCAACTTTATAGCATTGCTATTGAGCCTCTTCTTTTTAACTTGCGTAGAACTTTGTCTGGGTTTATTTTTCCTGGTTTATCTCAGAGTTCAAGTATTACTGTAAGTGCTTATGCTGATGATGTGACAGTGTTTGTTAATCATGAAAGAGACATTAAGGCCCAGGTTAGTGCACTTAATGTGTATGAAAGGGCCTCATAGGCGAAAGTGAACTGGGATAAAAGTGAGGCCTTTTGGGCAGGGCAGTTTTTCTGATGAGAATCTTCCACAGTTGCCAGGGGGTCTTGCATGGAAAAAAGAGGGGTTAAAGATTTTAGGTATTTATTTTGGGAAAAGTGAGTTTCAAAAGTTAAATTGGGAGGATTTGGAGGAAAGAGTGTGTACCCGATTGTCTCGCTGGAAATGGTTGCTACCCCAGTTGTCATATAGGGGAAGAGTTTTGGTCGCTAATAATTTAGTGGCTTCTACTCTTTGGCATAAACTGTGCGTACTGCAGCCACCTGCAGGACTGATTCAAAGCATTCAAAGGAGTTTGGTGACCTTTTTCTGGTCAGGACAACACTGGATTCGAGCAGCCGCTTTGTATCTTCCAGTACAAGAAGGCGGGCAGGGCTTGGTGGATATCAAGTCCAGGATAATGACTTTTCGGCTCCAAACAGCCCAAAGACTCTTGTTTAATAAAAACTCTGTCTGGATGGACACTGCAACAGCTCTTTTAAGGAGGGCAGGTGGAATGGGGTTCGATAAACATTTGTTTTTAATGCAATTGCAAGAGAAAGAAATGGTGGATCTTCCCCCCTTTTACAGATCTGTGCTGGAGGCCTGGAAGGTTTTTATCGTATCCAGATCACCTAATACACCTGCTGGTGATTGGTTGTTAGAGGAACCATTGTTTTTCAACTCCTTTTTATCTTCAACACAGTTGTCATCTGAAAACGTGCGAGCACGACTGTTAGCGGCTGGGTGCAATAAGCTGGGACATAACCTGAGAAGTGATTTGAAAGACTTAAGCCAAAGAAGGGGTGTGAAATCGATCCGGTTTTTAAAACAATGCACTGCAAAGATATTCAAGGACTTGAGCACAGAATATCAAGTTTTTTTGAAAGACCCAGATGTCCTAAATGAATGGGTTGAGGGGTATGGTCATCTTTTTCTCTTAATCAATGTAAGTGCGGCTGTGGGCGACTGGGTAGAAGATGAAAGCTGTTTACTGACTCTGAAAACACCAGTTCTGGAGCTTTGATTCTGCTGGAAAGAAATCTCTCTATTTGATATGTGTTAAAGTGTGGTTTGGTTAAACTTTTTGATTTTTTAAGCATTTGTTTTTTGTCCCTGGGTGTAGATTTTTCTTTTCAATTGTTCATTTTTGGGCCAAAGTATTCAGTTCAAAAGAAAAATGTGACTGTTTTAATTAATTTTTTATCTGGCACTGCAAAATTAGCTATTTGGAAGACAAGAAAAAACAGACTGCTGGGGCAAAGGTCAATAAGCGTTGTGCCTATGTTTTTAGGTTTGGTAGCTTCTCGAATTAGGGTGGAGTATGCATATTACAAGATGGTGGATTCTCTACCAAAGTTTAGAGAAATATGGGGAATAAATGAAGTATTATGTACACTGCATGATAATGAATTGATCTTAAGGTTTTAAAAACAAAAAGGGGGAAGTAATTATCTATTTTAATTTTTGTTTGTGTTTTTTGTAAATCTCCTGTAATAAGTCATTTGTAACAATAAATGTGAATTAATCCTCTCTCTCTCTCTCTCTCTCTCTTTAAAGGGGTCCTCTTTCTGGCTTGAAATGATGGTAAATCTAAGGATATTATTAACTGTCTTTACATTTATTTTGAAAGATAAAGCTCGTGATTATGGAAAGGGGCGTTACATTTCTGACAAGTGCTTGCAGTGTTTGGCCAATCACAATGCAAAGGGTCAGTTGGCCAATCAGAGCAGACTGTGCTTGTCAGAAGGAGGGACTTTGGAGAAAATGACACGTTTGAGAGAGGCGGGGCATAGAGGACCTAAAATATTGTACAATATTTGAAAAATAATGTGTTTTTTGAACATTAAAACATGTCAACATATACTGTTACATCAAATACACAAAATACTGATCTTTAAAAAAGCATTATATGACCAATTTAAGCAGTCTTTGTTAGTTTAACTTAGTTTAGTTTAGTTAAATATGTTAATTAACAGTGTGCATAGTTTTCTTGTATAGCAAACATAGCCAGATTTAAAATCCCTGCTTTTGCACTGTGTGGTCCCATGCAGTTAGTGATGCAATAATTTCCTTTACTGCAGCATGAGTAAGGATTTAACAAATCAATATATATCGACCATTGCTTTTTACAGTATATGGCATTTTTGCCTAGTGTGATGGCCCACAACATGGCCACACATCACTGAGCGGTAATGTGTACACACACACGCGCAAACACATGCACACACACACTCTTAGGTACCTATTGATTTTGTTTAAAAAGATTCTTATTTTTGTTTGTATTTACTTTAGATTAATTTAATTATTTTGGTGTTTCAATAAGACACAAACTCAGTTTATTTGTCATTCCAGAATATTTTATTAAATAAAATATGCTGCCTCCACCATTCTTTAGTTCTGCTTGCTGGCACCAATGGACAGATGAACATCCGGGAGAATTGAGATGGTTTAATTTAGGACTGTTTGTTTAATTCTTATTTATATAAATTGTAATTTGTGTGTAAGATGGACTAGTCCAATTGTATAAATGTTTTCCTATTGTGTCATTTGGTAGGTCAGTTTAGTTTGGTTGGCATGTCTTTGTTAAGTTTCATTCTGTTCTGTTGACCTCATTTATAGGCGTAGTTATTTGATTTGTTATTTGAAATTTCTTTATTGTGGAATGTTGATTTGAAGTGTGAACTTTATTTTGGATTTATTAAAAGAATTCAATTTTTGTTTTTGGGAAAACATTTTTTTTTAATGTCCCTCATTGCTTTACTGCTCAGTCCCTCACACCTAGTGACTGCTATTTAACAAGTATTATATTTGAAGAGTTATCTTAAAAGTCAAGTGGGACCTAAAAGTCAGTAATAAATAAAATAAATACTCCATGACTTACTTTAAATTAAAAGTATAATTCCATAATTAATAATATATTATTTTGAGACTGAATGTCTGAAAACTTAACAGAAAATGTTGCAAAATTTAAACAATTTGTTAAATGTTTCGTTGTGTTATTCCTCTGATTTGTCTTATGCTTAAATTATTTCTCTCAGATTATCAGATCGTATAAATATACAGTCAAGGCCAAAAATATTGCCCCCCCTTGGTAAATATGATCAAAAAATGCTGTGAAAATTCATTGGCATAGTTAATCCTTTTGGTCTTTTATTTAAAAAATTCACACAAATGTATCCATTCATTGGATAATAAGAATTTAAAATGGGGCAAATATCATTATGAAATAAATGTTTTTTCTCTAATACACATTGGCCACAATTATTCAATACTTTTTGAAACCTCCATTTACCAGTTTAACAGCTCTAAATTTTCTCCTATAATGCCTGATGAGGTTAGAGATGACAAGAGATCAGAGACCATTCCTTCATCCAGAATCACTCCAGACCCTTTAGATTCCCAGCTCCATGTTGGTGCTTCTCCTCTTCAGTTCACTCCTCTCATTTTCTGTAGGGTTCAGGTCAGAGGACTGGAATGGCCATAGCAGAAGCTTGGTTTTGAGCTCAGTGACCCATGTCTGTGTTGCTTTTGAGGTTTGTGTTTGGTTTATTGTACGGTTGGAAGATCCAAACATGGCCCACTATAAGATTTCTAACAGAATCAGTCACTTACTGATTTTTTTATCTGTTGGTATTTGATAGAATCCATGATGCCATGTGTCTAAACAAGATGACCAGGACCTCCAGCAGAAATATAGGCCCACAACATCAAAAATACAGCAGTATATTTCATTGTACACATGGGGTACTTTTTTTCTCTGTGTTCACCAAACCTGTCTTTGCTGATAAAAAGCTCATTTTTTAGTTTCATCTGATCATAGAAGCCATTGCCATTTAAAGTTCCAGTCATGGCTGATAACTGAATATGCTTTAGTTTGTTTTTTGAATGAGCTAGGAGAATTTTTCTTGTAACCCTCCCAGACAACATGTGTTGATGTAGGTTCTGTTTGACAATTTCTTTAAAGGTTTTCTAAACCAGAGACTCAACTATTTTCTGCAATTCTCCAGCTGTGGTCCTTGGAGAGTATTTAGCTACTGATGCAAAATTTAATCCAATTCAGACGGTCAAGGTGTAATAATATGTAAATTTATTAAAAAGAATATAGAGAACAGAAACCACAAATCATAACTTGGAAATAAAGTTCTGGATAATAATAACAACCTTCAAATATAGAAAATGTAAATCCAATGTTAGTACATTTTTAATAACAATCCATTTATAATGGATTGAACCCAACCAGTATTAATCAAAAACATTAATAAAATTGTAAGTAAAACAAAAACAATTATTCTGTTCGAATCAAAAGTACCAAAATATTAGTATTAAAATATATTAAAATATTAAAGTATCAGAGTATCAAAGTATCTGAATTTCAAGGTATCTGAATTTGAATAAAAACCTGTAAGAGTTCTAAGTCTGAGTCTAAGAGTTGTCGAGTGAAGCCAAAGAAGAGGAAGTGAGCTGAAAAGATAGAGAGACCAGACTCTCAGAAAGTCAAAACCCTATTCTATTTTGCAGAGTCTATCTTATATACTGTTGTTCTAGACATAAGTCATCACCTGGCTATCACTAATAACACCTGACCTTTAAAAATAGTCTAGTCAATGTCTCGATTTTGGACTTCTTCCTCTTTTAGATTCAAAGTATCATACTGATAATTCTAAGAAATATTGATACAAAAGAACAATACATGCAGTTCAACTTAATATGCAAAACAGACTCAGCTGACTACGCAGTTAGAAATACTGTGAAATTACATATGAAATATACCATAAAGTTTACCAAAAACATTTTTCAATATAAAAATTAAAAAATTAAACATATACATATATGAGACAGATCCTTACCATGAAATATTAAATTTTTAACTTTTGAAATGAAACTTATAATTATGAATAGAACACATTCTGAGTACGTGACTTCTTAGAATCTCTCAACAACACTTGGGTTTAATTTAAATACGTGGACTTCTTCTCAGAATCTCTCTATCACCACGTGGATTTCTTAGAATCTCCACACACCAATCCCCCACTCGAGTCTTATCAAAAGACTCGCCACAACCTTTTCCTTAAATCAAAACCAAAAATACAGAGTAATTCAAAAGAAAAATACATGATGCATACATGAAAATATAGAAAATCAGTAAAACAATTTCAGATAGATAATACTGTAGATACCTCTCTAACCCCAGCTACCTTAAAATTAACAAAGATCTTCACCAAGATGGCCAGACGAGAACTCCTAAGGAAATTCGACCCCTGGCGTCCCCTGGACTTTTGCTGGGTTGAGGACTTACCACAGCCTTCCATCTTTCTCAACTCTAAACTCTATCATCGTTCTTTCTCTTCTTGCCCTTGGCAGATAGTAGTTGAAGATATTTGTCCTTATGGTACCATGTCGTTAATTTCCAAACTTTCGTTTATCGTTTTCAACATCTCATACCTTTCCTTACCCTTCACCTACAAGGTATAGATTTCCTCATCACTACTGGTATAAATGGGAGAATAAGAATCTCTTTGATCAACAATCTTTTAAGACATCTTAATGTAGGAATTTGTAAATCTATATATATCTATCAGCTGGTAGATTTTAGCAAAGGTCTCTCAGATGACGTAGAATTAGTTAACGAGTAATGTTATGATGATGCGATGAAACACTGATGTCCAGCCACGAGCACAGCAACCACTCCCAGAATGTCAATGAGCTGCACTGTTGCAGAAGTCACATCAAAGAGTCACCCTTAGAACCAGTCGTGTGTGGTAAATATATGCAGAATATTTCTGTGACAGCATGCACTCGCACCTATTAGAGACATGGAATAGTAGGAGCAGAAATGTTTGGATAAAAACACAACAAAAACACACACGACACATAGACAACCAAACAGGACAACACCAATACACACAAACATAAACACCATGGTTTTCAGTCTCTCTTTTTTTTTTTTTTTTTTTTTTTTTTTTTTTTTATTAACACAACAGGTCCGGATGGAATCATAGTTCAGAACCTAAAGAGAGGAAACAATTAGTCATTGTTCTTCCTTAGCAGCCATTCCTCGGATATAAAATACTGCACCTGTTGGACTAAATCACATTAGAAAGAGAGTTAGTATCAGCAAGCGGCGACAGAGGCTTCACTTGTGCAAGATGCATCCATCGAGTCAGCCCTGGCTCAATTTCAACAAGAAGAAATGTTGGAGTAGTCAACAACACCAAATAAGGACCCTCATACCTGGAGGACATTGGTCCTAAGTTCACTATTTTTTGTATCATTACCTCATCCCCCACTTGTACGGGGTTTTTAGCCTATACATTGAATATAGTGTTTTTAAGATCTCCAGCATGTTGAGCACTGAGGGCACTGAAATGGGCATTCTTCAATGCGCATGTGAGTACTTTAAGATACTCCTGTAAAGTGTCTTTCAGTGGACCCGAAGGACCTGAGCGCAACAACAGAGCTTTAGGGGAAGGTACAGTTAAAACCCAAAGAAAAAAAATTTGACTTATTTGTATTTTTTCTTTTTATATGTCTTATACAACTATGACAAATTTTGGTTAATTTATTATATCGTAAAATAAATTAATTGCCATAAACATATATATGTATTATTCTCTGGAAGCCGGGCTAAATGAATAATCACTGTTATTGCATTCCTGACCTAGGTCAGACCCTCAGTCACCTCACAGATACCAAATACAGACATTGCTTATAACCTAAATCCGAGTAAAGATACCCCTATTTTATGAAAATTTATCATTCCCGAACCATGGTGCAATGAGAGGGACTGAAAATCCAATATACCCTTTCAGAGCATCTGGAAATTTTATAACGAGGGCTAATACATATTTGTACCCACGATCAGAAGGTAACGAAATAAAATCCAATTGTAAATGTGTAAATGGTCCTTCCTCGCGGGCGAGGACTGTGACCAATTGGGATTTTACCTTTTCCAAATTATGGCTTCGGTTTGCAAACAGTGGATACATCTGGACAGTCTATCCTTCACAGTTTGCAACATCTCTGGCCAAAACCATGTTTGTTGTAGCATAGCATGTCTTTTCTAAACCCCTTGGTGTGCAATGCTGTGGTACAAATCAATTAGTTCAGTTTGATATCCGCTAGGCGGAATGACTTTGTCATTCAGGGCATAAACCCCTTCTTTAGTTAAGGTAGCTCCAAATTTTTGACACATTTCACGATCCTCAGTCGTGTACAATTTAGATAAAGTTTCTGAACCCATGCAATCAGGATGAACAGGGAAAATAACAGCTACTTCCTCAAGTGCCACATCCTTTGCAGCTTCTCTCGCAGCCTTATCAGCTAGAGAGTTTCCTTTCGCCAACCAATCATTGAATGTACTGTGACCTGTGACTTTACATAGCGCGACACTGTTTGGTGGAATTTTTTCACATGTGTCAAGAATTTCTTTAATCACGGTTTGATGACATATTGGAATACCCGCTGTGGTCAAATAACCACGACGTTTCCAAACAGGGCCATAACTCTGCACTACATGGTAGCTGTATGCACTATCAGTAAAAATATTTACATTAGTGGAGCTATTTTCACCTGCAGTTAGTTTAAGAGCCAGATTTAAGGCAGCTTTTAAAGCATGCAATTCAGCTATCTGAGCACTTCCTCCCCGAAGCGACCCCTCAGCCAAGACCTCGCCCGTCTTCCCCTCTACTACCGCCCAGCCCGTATAGCACGTGTCACCCTCGTAGAAACTGCTGTCATCCACGAACATGTCCAGAGAATCTGAAAACGGTTTCATCTCTGACAAAATGTCCCCCTGTCACAGATAATTACCTCGGCGCAGTCATGTGCACTCCCCTCATTCTCCATTAGGGAGGCAGAATTTGTCCAGTTGTCTGCAACAACAGTGAGCTGAGGGTTCATGAGAGCAGTCTCTCCCATTTTGCATGTCGTTGATTTGAAATCAACTTTATTTTTGTCTCTGCGAGCATGCGTAGAAAACGATGTGGAGAGTGAAGGATCATCTGATTGTAACAGACGATGGCCTCAGTGACCTTCAACGCCCACTCAGCACAGTCCAAGGCCATCAAACACGGCATCTGTCCATTCATGGAAGAAGGAATCAAAGTTGAATAATACCCAACTATGCCATAACTTTTGTCACCTTTACATTGTCCCAGCACACAGTTATAAGTACTTGGCCCAACATGTGTCCATACATGGAATGTCTTTGTCATGTCGGGCTGATATAACGCGGGAGAGGAGAGTAATGTGGATTTGAGGAGAGTAAAGGACTCAGCCATGTCTGCTGTCCACTCCAAAGGGGAAGCACCCGGAAGGCCTCCTTTAAGAGCCTCTGTTAGAGGTTTAGCCAAATCAGAAAAATCTGGGATATACATCCGATTAAAATTAAATAGTTAAATAGCCCCATTAATTATCTTAAACCAGTAACTGTGGTTGGCTTATTTAATTGAGTAATGGCTATGACCCGGCCTGGAAGAGGTCTCTTTCCCTCACGACCTATACTTTAACCTAAAAATGTAACTTCCGATTGAAACAATTGGACCTTTCGTTTGTTCAAGAGGAAACCCGCCTCTTGGAGTATTGTCAACAACCGAGTGAGTACACTTAAGTGTTGTGCTTTATCTTGAGATGCGAGAAGAATGTTGTCACAATATTGAAAGGCAAATCTCTATTGTACTTCTTCTCTGATAGGACAAAACCAAAAACCATTGGTTATGTCTACTGCACTAAAATAGCGATGGTTTTGAGAAATGTCATTAAGAATGGTTGACGGATTAGCACAATAGGAGTTGTTTTAGGAGTCACAGCATTCAATGCGGTGTAGTCTATAGTTAACCTATAGCTACCATCTGGCTTTTTTTTTTTTTTTTCACAGGCTGCATAGGTAAGTTCATTGAGGAAGTACACCTTACCAATATCCCTGATTCCTGAAGCTGGTTCACAATTTCCTGTGCAGTTCACTCTGCTTCTCTCTCCTAAAAGGATACTGGAATACTGGAGGATGTATAGGATCTGAAACATTCAAAGGTTTAATCCTGCAAAGACCAACATCAAGTTTAGAAGTTGACCACAATTTTGGAAATTTCTCAGAGAAATATTGTATCACTGAGGAATCAGTAGACTCCTTTTCATTAGCTGTGATAGCTCCAAGGCTTAATTTAGGAGTTCCAGTTTTATTAAACACAGGTATGGGAATTGGTAAATACTGACTAATTAATTGACCCCTAGTCAGCAAAACATCTGCTTCCAATTTACTCAATATACATTCCCATTACCATGCCAACTTGGCTTTGTCCAACCCAGAATTGCACACAAAAAAGGCTGTTCAAATGGATATATTATTGGAGGAATCAATAGAGACTGTGTGAAAAGACTGTGACCAGATATACCTTGAAGATGCATTTGTTTGTTTGTTAAAGGCAAATTAATAACAGTTACTGAGATGCAGACCCGAGGGCCCACAAGAATGTAGCTATCCTGGCCTCTTAGGTTAGCATGTAAAAATGGACGAGGGTCTTCGTGTTCATATAAAATGGAGCCCACTATCTGTCAGTTTGTATTCTCAAAAGCTCTTGTCAGTTTTTCAACCTGCTTCAAGGTCTGCACCCTGCTTCTCTGCACCAGGGTTATTTTTAGCACGATCTCGAGGAAGTGGTTTTGGTGTCTGCTGTTGTTGAAAAGAGGAACTAGGCTTTCTGAAATTTTGCTCTTAATTTCGATCAGGGCACCTGTTTGAGTAGTGACCATCGCGCTGGCAATGATAACAGCGAAATGCTGGAGCAGAGGTCTGACCAACTGCAGCAACTAGTCCCTTCTTTTGTTGTTCCACGATGTCTTGAGCCCGTGTCACCCATGCAACAAAAGAAGACCAGTCAATAATTGTTGACAGAGAAGAATGAAACAACTGTGTAAATTTAGCATTCATATTTAACTGCGCAGTATGGAGCATGTTTGGAGAATCTAAGTCAGGCCCCCATCGTGCGGCCACAAATTCTTTCAGTGCCTTTGTGAATCGCTCAGTGTAATCAACAAATGGTTCATTAGGACCCTGCCTAATCATTGTCACATTAGTTAAAGTTTGAATCCCATTTCCAACTCCTAGGGCTGTATTACTCGAGTCCGGACTTGGACTCGAGTCCGGACTCGAGACATTTTTCTGTCGTCTCGGACTTGTCTCGGACTTGTTGGTGTTTGCACTCGGACTTGTCTCGGACTTGGTCATTGGACTCACCAAATGATTTCGTTGGTCTTTACCGAGTCCAGCAATATGCTTTTGTTCTCTTTCAAAACAAAACCACATTTGCATGTCGCGCCTAAAAACATGTGGAAAACGGTAGGCACGCTTCCTTTTTTCCAAAGCACTCTGTAGCCTGCTCTCTATGCTTGCGTTCCAGTGGCGTCTGCCGTTGCTAAGCAACCATGAAGACGCAGAAGTTTCAGCAAAGGATAAACGGATTTCCAGCACTAAAAATCCCTTGCAGTAGCTCTGCTACTAAATTTATTTTAAATAAGGCTATCCTTGTACAGCTCAGCTGTTTCTACATCTTGGCTTAGCTTTCAAGTTTGTTATGGGAAAGGATGAAGCTGATTCGTTGATTCTTGTCACATGACCAGCGGTGCACTTGCTGCGTTCGGAAAAGTTTAGATGTTTCAAATTTAATTTTCTACCTGCTAGATTTTGTTTTATTAACGTCTACACCTACCCCAGCCTTAAACTTACCCTTTACAATAATGAAATACTAATTATTGTTGTACAGTGTGACAAACATTACGCTGTATTTATGTGCGCATGCCCAGTAGCGCCAAACATATCCCTTCTTGCCTTAACCGCGTGAATGCGTCATATCCCAAGTTTTGCGTGTGCGCGTTGTGCGAAGGCATCAATCATTAAATTTTTTGACCAAAGACACAATGTCAGCAAACAGCAGCGTTATACAGTATGGTTTTACAAACCACAGAGAATTCTTCGACGGCGCACAGAAGAAGAAACACAAGGCCAACTGCAAATTTTGCAACAAATCTATTGCAGAAACCTGTGGGACAACATCTAATTTCGTAAGGCACCTGCAAAGACACCACAAAGAGAGGAAAGTTGAGCTGGAAGGCATCCTGAACATAATAATTAGCCTTTACAGTGAGGTTAATTAGTTAACTATATTAGTTCACACGAACTAATAATGAATATTCCTTCTGCAGCATTTATTAATATTAGTTAACTTTAATTTCAGCATTCACTAATGCATTGATTATTCAAATGACATGTTGTTTTTGTTAAAATTAATCCACTGTGAACTAACATGAACTAACAATGTATGGACAACTGTATTTTTATTAAATAATAGAATATGCACAGTTAATTATTCATTTATTTATCACAAGTAATCATCATTGCAAAAAAAAAAAAAAAAAAGAAAAAAAACTTTGACTATGAATTTCCTCATATTGTGAAGGACTATTAGAAATGCAAAATAAATGCAAATCAGTGGATATGTCTTCTATAATGATTTATAAAGAAAGTTCTTTATTTCTCCTGTTATAAAATTTTAGTTTATTAAATTTCAGCACTTATAGAGGACACTGCATTTCTTCTTTCCAGGATGCAGCTGTATCGGGCAGGCCAGCGACAGGGGG
Source organism: Cyprinus carpio (assembly GCF_018340385.1). NCBI lineage: Eukaryota > Metazoa > Chordata > Actinopteri > Cypriniformes > Cyprinidae > Cyprinus > Cyprinus carpio. The sequence goes on along the minus strand of NC_056578.1, from coordinate 6,025,948 downwards.
TGGGGGGGGTTTCACAGCCGACCATTGATACATTCCAGCGGCAAACATCACAAGTTCCAGTGTACAGTGCATCTTCATCGAGGCAACTTGCCATCAATCAAGCCATCATCCATGACCTTATCATTGGGTGCTGCCTGCCCCTATCAATAGTGGAGAATCAACATTTCCGACATTTTCTACACACCATTGATGAGAGGTACACCCCAATCACCAGATCAAACATAGCCTTCAAACAGATACCTCAACTAGTGACCAGAATCAAAGAGTGTATCAAATCCAGTCTGGCTGATCAGAAATTTGTCTCTGTAACAGCTGACATATGGTCAGATCGCACCTTGAGGTCTTACCTAGGAGTAACAGCTCATGTTTGTAAATCCACAGCTAACGAATACTCTCTGAAGTCCTTCCTCCTTGACTGCAGAAGATTTAAAGGGCGTCACAGTGCTGACAACATTGTAGCGGCATTCGATGAAATACTGGAAGAATACAATATAAATGATAAGGTAGAATTTATTATCACAGATAACATGAAAAAAGCTTTTAAATTTGTGATGGCAGAAGACCACTCCGATGATAGTGAGGATGAGGAGGACATGGTTGGTGAACCATTTGATAGGAACTTTACCCTATGTTCCCGGCAACGGCTGTCCTGTTTTGCTCACAGTCTTCAGCTAGTAGTGGGCGATGGATTAAAGGAGGTGAAGTGCCTTTCTCAAGCAATGTCCAAAGTGTCAAAACTTGCAACTCTACTGCATAGCAGCACAATTTTCAAAGACAAGTTTGAGGCCGTCTTTGGCTATGGCAAAAGCATTCCAGTGGCCACTGTAACACGATGGAATTCCACCTTCAAGCAAATACAGGCCATTACGGAGCTGGATCACACCACCTTGACAGAAATGTGCTCTCCCGACTTTAAGAATGTTCTCATCACAACAAGAGAGTGGGCTCAGTTGAGAGAACTTTGTTTGATTCTTGGACCTTTTGCTGAACCAACTGAATTAACAGAAGGAGAAAAGATCATCACAATCAGCATGGTTGTTCCAACAGTGCTTGACCTGAACACTCATCTAATTCAGATAGATTCGCCAAAGAGCCTCTGCAGGCCATTGATCAGAGCACTCCGGGAGTCACTCCAACAAAGGTTCTCAAGCATCTTCATTGCACTTCATATGGTAGAGCCTGAGGACCATAGCTTTGATGCACCATTTAGTCATGAAATATGCACAAGCTGCAATGTTGGACCCTCGGTTTGGAATGAGCTGGGTCGACATGGATGTGAGGACCAGTGGCAGCACTGTATAAAGAGACTAAGGGAGGAGGTGCGGAAGTCGCTGACAGGTTTGTGTGTCCTCCTGTGAGAACTTGTATTTACTACTACTATGACTACTACTATGAATTACTGCTATAATAATATAATACATTTTATTTATATAGCACTTTTCAAAAATAAGTGCTTCACAGACATACTAACTTTAATGCAATGTAAGAAAAATGAATAAAAAATATAAGACAATGAATACAAATTAAAAAAATTAATTCATGAATAAAAGCATAAAAAATTAATTAAAAGCCAACTTTAGTTTTTAAGTGTTTAAGTGTTAAGCTACTTTAACTGCTGCTCCTGCTACTACTATTAATACTACTTCTGTTGGTACTACTAGTACTGATACTAAGACTTGTATTCACATTACATTATATTTTCAAGTTGATTAATAAGGTATGTATTTTTGTTTTATTTCTTTTAGACTGCTTGATAGCTGAAGCAGAAAAGGCTGACCTGGAAAATATCCATGCCAGAGAGGGACCTACAGCAGAACCACCTCATTCTCCTCCAAATTCCAAGATTCCACGACTCCTGGCAAAGTATAAAACTCAAAAAAATAAACATAGCACTCCCACTGAGGCAAGCATTGTCACTCAGGTTATGAAATACTTTGAACACATCCAGAGCTCTCTGATAGAGGAGGACCCCCTTATGTTCTGGGCTCACAACAAGGACAAATATCCACATTTGCATGCTCTTGCTCTTAAAGTGCTGTCTGTCCCTGCATCTTCAGCACCATTTGAAAGAGTTTTTAGTGCTGGAGGACTTCTTATGAGGCCCCATCGAGCAAGCCTAGGATCAAAAATGCTCTCATCACTTATATTTCTCAAGTGCAACAATGGACTTCTGTAAAACAGAAAAGAATACTGAGAATGTACAGTATGAGGATTAGATGCAGAGCCAGTTCAGGTTAGGGTCCTGCTATCCCATACTTGAATACAATTCTGCACTAAAACTGTGTTGGTAATCCCCTGGGGGATTTTGATTTGACTGGTACTCTCCTGAATATGTTATATATTATATGGCCTAAGGCAAGCACACACACACGCGCACACACACGCGCACACACACACACACACACACACACACACACACACACACACACACACACACATAGCTGAAGATGTTCATGTTTATTAATTTGTTTTTGTTGTTGTTGTTGAAAATGCTCCTTTGGTTTATAACAAGTAATAAGTTCAAGAATGGGCACATTATCATTGCAGTCATTTTGGAGTTAAAATGTTTAGCAAAATTTTTGTGACACCTGTGTTGCTTTTTATTTGTTACATTTTTCATTGGCAGCCCAGAATGTTATTGTTACACTATAATATTGTTATACAATTATTATTATTATAAAGTAGTATAATATATATAATATACTATATGTAATATTGTATAACAGTATTGTTACACTATAATAAAAAGACTGAACATGTGAAGTTGCACTTCCGCTTGTGTGAAATTGCTATACCTAAAGTAAATAAAATGTAAATAAAGTAAATAAAAAATAATTTGATCCTTCAGCTCCAAACTCGGTCCTAGAGGGCTGGTGTCCTGCAGAGTTTAGCTCCAACCCTAATTAAACACACTTGAACCAGCTAATCAAGCTCTTAGACACTAGAAACTTCCAGATAGGTGTTAAGTCCAGTTGGAACTAAAACTCTGCAGGGCATTGGCCCTCCAGGATCTAGTTTGGAGACCCCTGTCATACAGAGTTGTTACTTTGCACATGCTTTTTGATCATTACAAATAATAATGAAAAATGATTTTTCTTAGAATAGGAGATATGCTGTCTCTCGCATCACATACATTAACAATAGTTAAGTATGTGGGCCTTGAAGAGGATCCTTTTTTTTTCTTTTATTTGGACTCGGTCTTGACTTGGACTCGAAACTTTTGGACTTGGACTTGTCTTGGACTCGAACCTCTTTGGACTCGGTCTTGACTCGGTCTCGACTAGTCCTGGTCTTGGACTTGACTTGGACTCGACAAAGCTGGACTTGACTACAGCTCTACCAACTGCACACTGTACTTCAGTACGCAGCACTCTGTACTGAGTTGCGTAATCATCTTCATTCGCTGGTGGCTGTAAAGAAGGGGTGAGATGATCTGTCCCGTGTATGTAGACGGGCAGACTTGCTCCCAAATTGAATACGGATCTTTTATCTTTTACTGCTAGGCGGTTGGCTCTTGCCATTACCCACAAACGATCCCAAAATTCAGAATTGGTACTGTTAGATTTCATGAGTGGCAGTATATTTTACAATACTAGTCAAATCTCGCACACCCATAGATCGATAAACCCCCACTTGACCAGCCGCTGTCGATTCCTGATCAATTTCACTATAGCGGGGTAGTTTTGGACGCAGTTTCACATACTCGCCCCACTCATCCTCAGTTTCCTCCAGGTCCCCAGGAGAAATAGCTGCAACCTGTATACTACCGTTTTCAGAAACCATTCGTCACATGTCTCCCTGCCTTGGCAATCGCTGCTTTCAGTTTTGAAGCATATTCCTGCCAGCTATAAATATCATCGATTTTAGGAACTCTCCCTGTATCTGCTCTTGGTTCCTTAGTTACAATGTCTAATAAATCTCACATATCTTGCATAGCATCTCTAGTGGCTTGTGCCAGTTTATCCACATAAACTATTCTTCCATTGCGATATGTTAAAATACCTTTTGCTTGCACAATCCTCAAACAACACAAAAACTTGTGCATATTTCTTTTGTTTCTTAGGATCATTATCTTATTATCTTCCTTCATCACCCCCATTCACACTGCCTATGCACCCCATATTTCTTTAAATTCACTCTTCAGACATTTTCTGTTTAATCTTTTGTTTATTCCCGATGCCTAACATCGCTACTTGGACAGTGATAGTTTCGTTAAGAGCTCCTTTTACATACACATGAGCCATTACTTTGTGTGTTGACACCCCCAACAAAGAAAATTTTTTATTCAATTCAGATACACTCAATTAAATACACTTAATTAAATTCACTTAATTAATTTGTTAAATTTGGTGTTCTCTTTACTCTTAATTTGTTTAATTTGATCAGCCGTCTGACAGTTATAACAATTATACAAAATTGAAAGCCAGTCACAATGTGGTATTCTGCCACATTCAAACAATCGTCAAAATATATGGATTTAGAATTTAGTCGCAAGGTGGAATTCTGCCAGTGTCAAGACTGCCGAGTCCATCCCAGAGCCTATATCAAAACAGAGAATCGACATACAGATCTGACCAGCATGCTGCAGTAATCCCTGACAGCGCGTGTCTCAAAAACTGTTGCGCTTCAGTAAGCCCTGAAAGCGCGCCCGCAATACACCTCCGGTAAACCCCGCAAAGTGTACTTGCTACGCAGAATTATCTACACTGTCGGCAAACCCCTTCAGTGAACAACACATTTAATGCCGCAAATCGCCGTTCTCAAACACAGAGCGCGCGCTCATTCCTCACACACGGTTTAAACCACCGTACCGCCCCAAATTCGTTCTCTTGCTGCAGTCAAGAAAAATGAACGAAATGGGTCCGCAGATATAGCTCTTAGACTCGGCAGGTTTGCACAACAGAAGCCCATAAAGAGAAAGATGAGCAACTCACCTCTCTTTATCTTTCCTTGCGATGCATCAAATATACTTCAAGGATCGATCAGTATCCGAGCGGTGCCTCCATTAACTGATGCAAAATTTAATCCAATTCAGACGGTCAAGGTGTAAATAATATGTAAATTTATTAAAAAGAATATAGAGAACAGAAACCACAAATCATAACTTGGAAATAAAGTTCTGGATAATAATAACAACCTTCAAATATAGAAAATGTAAATCCAATGTTAGTACATTTTTAATAACAATCCATTTATAATGGATTGAACCCAACCAGTATTAATCAAAACATTAATAAAATTGTAAGGTAAAACATAAACAATTATTCTGTTCGAATCAAAAGTACCAAAATATTAGTATTAAAAATATTAAAATATTAAAGTATCAGAGTATCAAAGTATCTGAATTTCAAGGTATCTGAATTTAAATAAAAACCTGTAAGAGTTCTAAGTCTGAGTCTAAGAGTTGTCGAGTGAAGCCAAAGAAGAGGAAGTGAGCTGAAAAGATAGAGAGACCAGAGTCTCAGAAAGTCAAAACCCTATTCTATTTTGCAGAGTCTATCTTATATACTGTTGTTCTAGACATAAGTCATCACCTGGCTATCACTAATAACACCTGACCTTTAAAAATAGTCTAGTCAATGTCTCGATTTTGGACTTCTTCCTCTTTTAGATTCAAAGTATCATACTGATAATTCTAAGAAATATTGATACAAAAGAACAATACATGCAGTTCAACTTCATATGCAAAACAGACTCAGCTGACTACGCAGTTAGAAATACTGTGAAATTACATATGAAATATACCATAAAGTTTACCAAAAACATTTTTCAATATAAAAATGAAACCTGTTAATATATATATATATGAGACAGATCCTTACCATGAAATATTAATTTTTAACTTTTGAAATGAAACTTATCATTATGAATAGAACACATTCTGAGTACGTGACTTCTTAGAATCTCTCAACAACACTTGGGTTTAATTTAAATACGTGGACTTCTTCTCAGAATCTCTATCACCACGTGGATTTCTTAGAATCTCCACACACCAGCTACTCAAACTCTCCTTCTCACCATGTATTAGGACGATATAGACACACGTCCTCTTCCAGGCAGTTTTGCAACATTTTCTGTTGGTTGGAAATTCTTAATTATTCCCCTGATGGTGGAAATGGGAATTTTCACTGCTCTAGCTCTTTTCTTAAAGCCACTTCACCAATTTTTGAAGCTCATTTATCTTTTGCTGCACATCAGAAATATATTCTTTGGTTTTTCTCATTGTGATGGATGATTAAGGGAATTTGGGCTTTGTTTTCCCTCCTCTTTATATTTCTGTGAAACAGGAAGCCAGAGCTTTCATGTTTATAATCATGCTGGAGTGCTCAAAATTGTGAATATGAAAGGGAATATACTTCAGAGATATTTTACTCATAAGAATTTATAGGGGGGCCAATAATTGTGACCAACGAGTATTTGAGAGAAACATTCATTTCATAATGATATTTCCCCTCCGTATTGATACATACGAGTTATTTTGACAACAGAAGTTGACTTAACTTTGAAGTTCAAATGAAAATTGTAACTCTTGTAACACAAGCATGTGCAGTATTATTCAACCCCCAGCTTCAGTACCTTGTGGAGTGTCCTTTATTTTTTATAACTTCTAACAAACGGTTTCGATAAGTGCTGACAAGCTTCTTTCACCTCTCGATTGGAATCTTTGCCCATTCTTCACGTGCAAAAGTCTGTAACTCAGTGATGTTTGATGGCTTCCGTGCTGCAACTGCCTTCTTCAAATCCCACCAAAGATCTTCAATTGGATTTAAATCTGGTGACTGAGAAAGCCACTCCAGGACGCTTCAGCATCTTTTCCCCAACCAAGCTTTAGTTGATTTGGAGGTGTGCTTGGGATCATTGTCTTGCTGGAAGATCCAATGATCACCAAGATTTAATTTGTCAACAGAAGGCATCACGTTCTTCTTTAAAATGACCTGGTATTTCTGGGAATCCATGATGCCAGGTATATGATCAAGATCCTGCCGCAGAAGGAACAGCCCCACATCATCAATGACCCACCTCCGTGCTTGACCTTGGGGATGGTATTCTTTTGGTCATAAGCCTGACCTTGTGCACGCCAGACGTACTGCTATGTCCAAAAAGTTCCAGTTTGATTTCATCAGTCCATAGAACTGTCTCCCAGAACTCTCTAGTTTTATCCAAATTCCTCCTTGCATATTCTAGTCGACTCCTGATGTTCATTGAGGTCAAGAGTGGAATGCGTCTTGGGGTCCGGCCATGAAGTCCTTGCTTATTCACGTCTTATAGTTGCCACTGAAGCACTTGTACCAGCCTTCATCAGGTCATCCTGTAGCTGTCTTGCAGTCACACGGAGGGTTTTCTTAGCTGTCCTCACTAAGTTGCTAAGGGCCCTTGATGAAATTGTGGGCTTTCTTCCACGGCCAGGCAGGTTTGCAGCTGTTCCATAAGTTTTAAACTTCCTTATAATGCTCCCAATGGTGTCTCTTGGAATGTTAAATATTTTGGAAATCTTCTTATACCCAAGGCCCTTCAGATGTGATGAAATAATCTCCTCTCTCAGCTTTTGGGGAAGCTCCTTTGTCTTTCCCATGATTGCAACTCACCTTGAAAACCTTCATGGTTGGGGATTAAATATGCATCAGAGCTGAAGCAAATGAAGGATCGTTATAGAGTGCCCAAAGGCTTAATGATGTTTCAGCTCCACTTCAGGCCATAAAAACTGTCAGAAAGCTTTAAAAATAACAATATTATATAGGGGTTGAATAATTTTCACAAAATAATCTTAACAAAATATACTGTTACACACAAATACTACATCATACATTTTCTGTGTTGATTTTATGCATCACTTAACTCATAAAGAAGTCATCCAAAGCAGAATCCCGCACTTTGAAAATATTTTTATTCATAAATCCTCCAAAATAGGCTATTACAGCAATTCTGTCACATTTATGGTAAATGACATAACAAAACCCATGGTGATTCTGCTGACAAAATCAATAAAAACCATCACAGAAATTCTAATGATTTCCACTTCACATACCGCTACAAACCCATCAACTTTTTTACCATTAAAACCATGAAATAATGGTGTAAGAGCCACTATGTCTATTGTAATTTTGTTTTTTTACCACTAGGTGATACTACCACTTCATATTACCACATATGAATGAGGCCTGAATCCGATCTGAGAAAATCGAAATCCATGCGACCACACCTGGTGCCACACTCTAATCAACTAATTAACTCAAAACACCTGCAAAGGCCTTTAAATGGTCTTTCAGTCTAGTTCTGTAGGCTACACAATCATGGGGAAGACTGCTGACTTGACAGTTGTCCAAAAGACGACCATTGACACCTTGCACAAGGAGGGCAAGACACAAAAGGTCATTGCAAAAGAGGCTGGCTGTTCAAAGAGCTCTGTGTCCAAGACCATTAATAGAGAGGTGAAGGGAAGGAAAAGATGTGGTAGAAAAAAGTGTACAAGCAATGGGGATAACCGCACCCTGGAGAGGATTGTGAAACAAAACCCATTCAAAAATGTGGGGGAGATTCACAAAGAGTGGACTGCAGCTGGAGTCAGTGCTTCAAGAACCACTACGCACAGACGTATGCAAGACATGGGTTTCAGCTGTCGCATTCCTTGTGTCAAGCCACCCTTGAACAACAGACAGCGTCAGAAGCGTCTCGCCTGGGCTAAAGACAAAAAGGACTAGACTGCTGCTGAGTGGTCCAAAGATATGTTCTCTAAAGAAAGTAAATGTTGCATTTCCTTTGGAAATCAGGGTCCCAGAGTCTGGAGGAAGAGAAGAAAGGGACACAATCCACGTTGCTTGAGGTCCAGTGTAAAGTCAGTGATGGTTTGGGGTGCCATGTCATCTGCTGGTGTTGGTCCACTGTGTTTTCTGAGGTCCAAGGTCAATGCAGCCGTATACCAGGAAGTTTTAGAGCACTTCATGCTTCCTGCTGCTGACCAACTTTATGGAGATGCAGATTTCATTTTCCAACAGGACTTGGCACCTACACACAGTGCCAAAGCTACCAGTACCTGGTTTAAGGACCATGGTATCCCTGTTCTTAATTGGCCAGCAAACTCGCCTGACCTTAACCCCATAAAAAAAATATACAAAATTGTAAAAAAGAAAATACAAATATGCCAGACCCAGAGCAACCTGGGCTCTCATAACACCTGAGCAGTGCCACAGACTGATCGACTCCATGCCACGCCGCATTGCTGCAGTAATTCAGGCAAAAGGAGCCCCAACTAAGTATTGAGTGCTGTACATGCTCATACATTTTCATGTTCATACTTTTCATTTGGCCAAGATTTCTAAAAATCCTTTCTTTGTATTGGTCTTAAGTAATATTCAAATTTTCTGAGATACTGAATTTGGGATTTTCATTAGTTGTCAGTTATAATCATCAAAATTAAAAGAAATAAACACTTGAAATATATCAGTCTGTGTGTAATGAATGAATATAATACACAAGTTTCACTTTTTGAATGGAATTAGTGAAATTAATCAACTTTTTGATGATATTCTAATTATATGACCAGCACCTGTAGATGTTGAGAAATGGTTGAGTACTGAAAGTCAAGTTTCATGTTCTGGTGTTGATGAAAATGTATATCAAAATGACGTTGATCCAGAAGATAGCGTTTCAAACATCTCATGTGAATCAAGTAAACCATCTAGCAAGAAAAGTTCGAGCAGTGTGCGTAGTGGGAGATCTTCTGCTTCTTTAGCACGAATCATGGAAGAGGCAGAGAAGGCTTCATTAATTGCATGTGCAACCGCTTTAAAAGAGAAACATGCTTAGGAGCTGCAACAGGAAAAGCTGAGACACAGACAAGAAAAACTGGATATTGATGCAGAAATAGCAGCTGCTACTGCCAAAATTTCAGTTTTAAATAATTCTAATAATTAGTCTCTCAAAACCTGCACTGATGATATGAATGCATATTATGAAAAAGGAACTGTGATGAGTTTTAAAGAAGTTACTCTTAACCCTCATGCGGAGGAATATATGCCTAAGAAAACTTCCCAGCAAGGAAGCTCAAGGAATGTGATTCGGCAAACTCACAGTGCACCACAAGCTGATCTTAATTCTGCGTCACCAGTGCAAACATCAATTGTAATGCAGAACAGTGCTGGAACATCATCTTCAAACATTTGCAGTAGGGGTGTGCCCGAAGCCGAATACCTTATTCGGAAAGGCATGGATAATGGCTTCAAAAACGAATAACATATAACGAATAGTTCTGCCCAAATATTCGACTGAGGCTTCAGTACAGTCTGGTGTTTGCTAAATTCACAGGTGAGCCAGGGGATCAGCGCAATATTTTACACAGACCTCTAAATTCACTCAGTGAGTGTGTGAAGTGAATGAACGTGAATTAAAAGAGCGCAAATCAAACACCGCATTGCTGTTGCCACGCGTGCATCTCTCAGAAATCAGAGCTTGGCAAGAGCAGGCCTATTATTACCTAAAATATTACATCATACATGTTCTACTATTTGTGTATATATAAAAGGCAATGATTTAAACCTTATAGGCTACGATATGATACACGAATGAATACAGCGCGATTGCCAATCAAACAGCCGCGTTGCCGTCTCTGCGCATCTCCATCTCTCAAAAACCAAACCAGCTCTCTGTCTAGAGTATAGGCTAATAATCAACTTAAATACAGATACATTTTCTACTAGGTCTGCATGTTGTCTTCCTTAACTTTTGCTGGTTTGCATGGCAAATGCACATTTGTTTAGTGAAGTTAAAAAAGACTCTATTTAAATAGTTCTATATAATGTTATAAATGTTAGCCTTGAATTAATTCATTCACTAAATGTTTGTCATGAAATCTTCCAACTTGTATGATAAATGTATTTTAGAAATTATTTATTAATTTAAGAACAATGAATAGGGAAAAAAAAAAGAAAATAAAAAAGGGAAATATTTTTCCATACTCTGTTCTCTTTTTTCCCCATAGGTTTTCCAGACCTGCGAATTAAGTGAAATACATTTTTTACGCAGGAACCGGTGAGCCAAAGGAATTCGTTTTGTTTTACATAATTATCTAAAATTACAACACAGTAACAAGTGTGTAAAGTAGCTAAATGAGTTTATAAATGAAATAAGCGCAAATATAATAGCAGTGTTGCAGTTGCCTTTTTCCATGCATTTCCTGTAAATGACTTAAATCATTTTTCATATTTCTAAATTGTGTAGGAACCCTTACTGTTTTAATTTAGGTACTTAAATATCTATTTATTGGATCACGAAAGGTCCCCAAGCTGGGACTCAAACTCACGTTGCTTGAAGCACAACCGCACTGTATCTCGAAGCATCGCCTATACAAGGAAATCGGCTCCGACTGTTAGAAGATGTTTAAATAGGCTAAATGTTATAATCATAAAAAATATATTATTTTAGTTAAACACTGCATATTTGTTCAGTTCTGGTTCAAGCTCCGCCTACTTCCGGTATTATCCGAATACAGATAAAGATACGAATAATTTTGTGCTTGATACATATACAAATAAAGATACAAATACTGGCTTCTCTGCACAACCCTAATTTGCAGTATCATGCAAAAACAAAATGAGATTACTGCCCTCCTCATACAACAACAACAATCCAGTACACTGCCTCAAAGAGATATTCCGGTGTTTGATGGTAATCCTCTGCAATATAGAACTTTCATCAGAGCATTTGAGCATGGAATAGAAGACAAAACCAAAAATAATCAAGATTGCTTATACTTTCTGGAACAATACACACAATGTCAGCCTAGGGAACTTGTATGCAGTTGTCACCATATGGATGCACGAAGAGGGTATTTGCAAGCTAAAGCATTGTTAAAAGAACATTTTGGTAATGAGTTCAAAATAGCTGCTGCATATGTAGATAAGGTTCTTGGATGGCCTTCAGTAAAGTCAGAGAATGTAAATTAATTGCAGAGTTATGCTCTCTTTTTGCGTGGATGCTGTAATGTAATGGAAGAAATTGATTATATGGAGGAGCTGGAGATGCCAAGCAATTTGAAAACCATCATCACGAAGCTGCCTTATAAGTTAAGGGAAAAGTGAAGAACTGTTGACTGCGAGCTAATGGAAAGGCGCAATCATAGGGCATGGTTCAAAGATATTGTGGCATTTACTGAACGTCAAGTCAAAATGTCATCTGATCCACTGTTTGGTGATATCCAGAGTACCCAACCTGTACAACAGAAATCTCAATCTAAGACTAAAATTAGAAACAGCTTTGCAACAATAGTTGTTACCAACAGTAAATCAATCCAATGTTGTGAGACTGATTTAAGATCAATGTCCCGAATTGTATGTTTGTGCTGCAAACGTGATCACTTACTGGAGCAGTGTACACAAATGCAAAACAAGCTGCACAGAGAAGAATTGAGCTTTCTAAAGGAGAAAGGTATTTGTTTTGGCTGTCTTTGTGTTGGACACATGAGCAAGGATTGTAACAAGCGCTTGACTTGTACAGTATGTGGCCAAATGCATCCCAGCATTTTGCATATTCAACAAAAGGAAAGAATGGGCACTCAGGATCAGAAACGTCCATCTCTAAGTAGTGTACATGTCGCCCTTAAAATGTGTGGGCAAACGGGGGCCGGCGACGATGGAGACTGTGCATTATCAATTGTACCAGTTCAATTCAAATCCAGTAAGGGACAAAGAGTAATTCAAACTTATGCATTTTTGGATCCTGGCAATTCTGCCACATTTTGTTCAGAACGCTTAATGCACAGTTTGAAATTAAAAGGAAAGATTACTAATATTGTTTTGAAAACAATGGGCAATCAAAAGGCTATTAGTAGTACTATTTTGACTTGACTGGAAGTGTCTAGCCTTCTTGATGACATCTTTTACAGCCTTCCAGAAGTCTTCACTCAAGAGAGAATGCCTGTGTCCAGAGACAACAGTGTCACTCAAAAGGATTTGGATAAACGATCATATCTGAAAGGTGTTAAGATCCCTCAAATTCCTGCTGATGTGGATTTGCTGATTGGAGCAAATGCTTCCAAGGTAATGGAGCCCTGGGAGGTTATAAACAGCGATGGAGAAGGACCATATGCAGTTAGAACACTATTGGGATGGGTTGTAAATGGACCACTCCAAGGAAGCAAGGATAATAGGAACAAGATTGAATGTCCAGATGTTACAGTTAACAGGATTTCCGTGAGCAAATTGGAGGAGATGCTCAGTAAACTATATAATCATGACTTTAATGAGAATGCTGCTGAAAAAAGGAAATGTCAAGAGAGGAGCATGCATTTATGGAAAAGGTGAGCAAGTCTATTGAGCTTCACGATGGACATTACAAATTGAATCTTCCTTTCAGGATGGAAAACCCCATGTTGCCTAATAACCTTTGTGTGGCTAAACAGCGCTTAATTGGAGTGAAAAGGAAATTTGAAAGAAATAAAGCTTTCCATCAAGAATATAAAGATTTTATGGATGAGGTACTGAAGCAAGGTTATGCTGAAAAGGTACCATTGCATCAGTTAAAACAGAATGAAGAGAAAGTTTGGTATATCCCTCACCATGGGGTTTATCACCCCAAGAAAGGAACATTAAGAGTGGTATTTGATTGTGGAGCTGCCTTTAAAGGTACATCACTTAATGATCAACTTCTACAGGGTCCTAATTTGACAAATTTACTGTTGGGAGTTCTTGTGATTATTCGACAAGAGCCAATTGCATTTATGGCTGATGTAAAGGCAATGTTTCACCAGGTCAAAGTTGAAGCAGAGGATACTATGGTGGCAAGATGGTGACTTAAAGCAATAACCTGTGGGATACCTGTGGGATACAGGATGAATGTATATTTGTTTGGAGCTGTGTCATCTCCAAGTTGTGCTTGCTATGCTCTACGCAGAACTGTTGAAGACAATAAAGCTGACTTGCTGGAAAAGGTAATTGACACAATTCACACAAACTTCTACATGGATGATTGTCTGAAAAGTGTAGCTTCAGAGGAAGAGGCCATCTTGATGATTAAAGATATCACAGCTGTTTGTTTAACAAGAGGTTTCCAGTTAACAAAATAGGTTAGTAATAGCCGTGCTGTGCTGCAAACTGTACCTGAAGAACATGGAGCCCATGGGATAAAAATGATGGACCTGGACAAAGATCAACTGCCAATGGAAAGAGCTCTTGGTTTGTGGTGGTGTGTTGAATCAGATACTTTCAAGTTTAAAATGACTATCAAAGATCATCCTTGTACCAGGCGTGGTGTTCTGTCGACAGAATGCGCTGTATATGACCCTTTGGGATTTTTGCCACCATTCACTCTCATAGGAAAAATTCTTCTGCAGGAGCTTTGTAGGACAAGATGTGGATGGGATGAATCACTACCCTCAAATCTCCAAAGACAATGGTCTTTATGGTTGAAAGAGCTTGGGAGGATTGCAGACTTCAAGGTGGATAGATGTCTAAAACCAACAGGGATGGACAAGCCTACTAATGTTCAGTTGCATCATTTTGCAGATGCAAGTACACTTGGATATGGCACTGTAACGTATCTTAGGATGGAGACGAATCTTGGAGTCCACATAACTTTCCTACTCAGCCAAGCTAGAGTAGCACCTTTGAAACAAGTAACCATTCCACGTCTTGAATTGACAGCTGCTGTACTTGCTGCTCGAGTGGACAAAATGTTGAGGGCAGAGATACCGTTTCCATTGGTGGACTCTGTGTTCTGGACAGACAGTACGTCTGTGTTAAAATACATAAAAAAATGAGGACAAACGTTTTCTTACCTTTGGGGCCAACAGAATCTCTGCAATAAGATAAATTACAACACCCTTACTGTGGAGATACATACCTACGTCTCAAAATCCAGCAGACTGTTGCTCCAGGGGTCTGAAAGCAGACTAGCTGTTAACAAACAGAGAATGGATCAATGGACCAGGTTAGCTGAGGAAACCAGTTGAAGAATGGCCAGTTCAAATATTTGATTGTACTCTTAAAGCAGATGATCTTGAGGTAAAGAGAAACGTGTGTAAATAGCACTGTTGTAAATGAAATGCCAAGTGCAACAAATGCTACTCATAGGCTGATTACTCATTTTTCAGATTGGACAAAGTTGAAGGTTGGTGTTGCTTGGCTCTTGAAGTTAAAGAAAATTCTGAAACAAAGGAGTCAAAAGCGGAAGGAAATTCAAGCATCTTTGGATTCTTCTGAAGTATTAATTTCTTCTAAGAAGATAGAGAAAGAGCTTCAAAACCTAACAAACTCTGTGACCACACCGAATCTAACTTTGGAGGACCTGAATGAAGCTGAAGCAGCTATTGTTGCATTCAGTCAACGGCAACAGTTCAGAAAAGACATCTGCTCTGTCATCTTCACCTGTTTCAAACATAAGAAGAGACAGTAAGTTATATAAATTAGATCCTATCTATCAAGATGGTCTTTTGAGAGTTGGAGGATGATTGAGGAATTCTGTTATGCCTGAGGAAAAAAAGCATCCGATCATTCTGGCTAAGGATCAGCATATCGCCACACTCATCTTGCGGCATATACATCAACAGTTAAGCCACAGTGTAATAAATCATATGCTTTCCAAACCGAGGAAAAGATATTGGATCATTAAGGGAAATGCTGCTGCCAGAAAGATCATATTTAGTTGTGGCCATTGCAGACGTTTTGGAGTTAAGGTGAGTGAGCAGAAGATGGCAGACTTGCCTAAGGAGCGACTCCTTCCAGATCTGCCTCCATTTACAAATGTCAGGGTGGATTATTTTGGTCCTCGAGCAGTCGAGCAGTTCATCTGAAAAGTCGCCTATTCTTTGGACACGGATTCATGAATCAACTCTCTACGAAGATTTATTTGCAGACGAGGACAAGTAAATCACATAAGATCGGACAATGGTACAAATTTTATTGGAGCCGAAAGGGAGTTAAAGGAAATGCTTAGTTCATGGAATAAAAGCAAGAGGGTAATGCTTGAGAAAGGTGTCCAGTGGAGTTTCAATCCTCCGGGATGTTCACATTATAGCGGAGTGTGGGAGCGTGTGATCAGAATGGTCAAAAGAATATTAAATTAAATCTTACATCAGCAAACTGTGGATGATGAAGGATTCCAAACTGTGCTGTGCGAAATTGAGGCCATTCTGAACAATCGCCCAATAACCAAGCTGTCAGATGATCCTAATGATTTGGAACCACTTACTCCAAACCACCTTCTTCAGATGAAAGGTAAACCAGTACTACCTCCTGGACTATTTGACAAATCTGAATTATACAGCAAGAGGAGATGGAAACAGGTCCAGTTTATGTGTGACTTATTCTGGAAAAGATGGACAAATTAATATTTGCCTTTGCTTCAAGATCGGCAGAAATGGAATAAGGAAAGGAGAAACTTTGTTCCTGGTGACATTGTTGTTATTGTGGATTCAACAACTCCACGTGGATCTTGCCTGATGGGACGAGTTTTGGAAGTCTTTCCAGATAAAAATGGACTTGTACGTTCTGTGCAAGTACAAACTAAAACCAGTGTACTCGAGAGACCTGTGAGAAAGCTTTGTCTGTTGTATGACAGCATGGAAATGTAATGGACTGATTACTTTATGACCTACAGAGGACTGATTAATGCAGTGTTTTACAATGTTGCTTTGGGCTTTAATGGCTCTTTGTATTAATCTTGTATTGAATTGTAATGTCTACCTGCCATGTCTCCTGGGTGGAGAGTGGGCCTTAATGAGTATATAGGTAGGCAAAGAGTAAGAGAAGGCAGGTGTGTAATTAGAGGGAAGCACAACATTTTTTTTTGACCGTGTCTGGAGGTGAATATGTGGAGGCATCCAATGATATTTTATGTGCATTGTGCAGCAGAACTGTGAGTTAAAATGACCAGTATGAGCTGTGTGATGAACAAAGCTGATAAAGCAGTATTTGGAGGACGATATTTTGTTTGGATCTCACGCCTCAGAAACTATCCTACAACACCTCAAGTGACAAAATGATTAGTATTTTTGTCACTATAAATGGTATCATGTAGTGTGGGACATATTACATTTGTATTTATTGGTTTTTACAAAAGCCACCAACAGAAGGAGACCAATTAACAGAAGAGACCAACAGGCACCATTACAGTTTCCATTAAAACCAATACAATTTCATTATAACCAGTAAAACCATTACAAATAAGTTTTCTATTTTTTTTTTCATTAGGAGATTGAAATAAATATATTATTGTATGAACTAAAATACTTGAAATCTATAGAAAAATTGCAGAACGCAAAATGTATAATATGACAATAATAAGCATAAACCTATAATCTACAAACCTGAAACAACATAATTCTTAAGTTTGAGTTTTCACATGTGAACGTTTGGATTAGGGGTGTCCTGGGATATTAATATAGTGCTCATATAGGCTACATGCTCTAAAGCAGGGATGTGCAACTTTGATAGTGACAAGGGCCAGCATTTTCACAAAAAAACTTTGTTGTCAGTTGACAGTAATATCACCCCAAAACATAAACATCTCAATTTCATTCTGTAAATTTGCAACATACAAATGTACAGAGGTCCTATTTTTTATTACAGAACATTCTCAAAACAACATAAGAGGACAGTTAAAAATGGCTTATTAGAAATAAATAAATGAATAAATAAATAGTTATTCCAAATGTTACCATAAAATAACCGGGTAACTGCAGGATTTTTAAGATTAGGCTATTATTAATCAATTTTATTAAATTACATATCTTGGTGTCTTAATTGTTTAGATTTTTATAGCTAATGCATTAGCTTTTGTAGATCCACTGGTTCACATTTAAAAATATGTAGCAAAAATTGCAGACAGGCTTATTGAAAAAGCTAATTCGTTCTCTGCCAGCAGCAAGTTTCACTTTCGGAACTGCAGAAATGTAGCAGTTTCACCGGTAACCGCAGCGCGCGTGACTTTGAAATGTGCAGCGCTCAAGTTTACTCAGTGAAATCATAATCTATATCGCAATTCTTTCTGTCCCCAAATTTAAGACCTCTTAATAATTAAGACTTTCTGTATCCTATATATAGAGTTTACAAGGCCTTTTTAAGGACCCACGGAAACCCTAAGAACATAGTTGAGTACAAACAGTTTTGTCATGCATTTGGCAAAAGCTTTTGTTGACAATGTATTTTACCTTTGAAATTTTAGGCAAGTGCAACTCTGGCGTCTCCCTTGTTTGTGCGTAGTGGTGTGATGACGATTTAAATAACAGATTTCCAAACACATCAAACATATAAGTATCCCCTTGAACTTGGTAAAAATATAATCTGTTTACCATTTTGACTGAAAAAAAAAAATGCTGTTTTCATGGTCAGCTTATCATTTATTTGCTAATGTTAGTGAATGTTTACATTAGAGTGCACGTCCTACTACGCTGAAATTAATACAGGAAACTAGCGACCTCTCCTTATTGGAGATAGCATTAAACTGAAAGCAGTCTTTACGTGACTTACATTTCAAATACTTTAAAATTGATCATCCGAGTCTAAAATGATCCAGCGTGCCGTACTAAAAGATTGCGGGCCGTGTACAGCAGTGTCGGTTTTTAATAAGCAAAAATAGATTGCATTAGCGCCCCCTTTTGTCGGCTGTCAACGTCACTTTATCTGACACTTTCTTTGATGATGGATCAGCAGGCCGACGGCCCTCGGATGGACGGCCGTTCTGGACTTCTCCAGAACATCCAGATGGCCAGTCCGCCCCTGGTCATCAGTGATGCCTGCAAGTGCACGGCTGTAACGAGCGGCAACCTCGCGCTCTCTCTCGTGAAGCCAACAAGGAAGTGACTAAAACTGCAATTCATCGACTGGCCGCTAGAGCCTGGCTGCAAAAGGGAGTCAATCCCATAGACTCCCCATGTTAAAATGCCCAACTTTACAGCAGAAAAAAACATGTTTACAGCCTGGTTCAAAAAATGATTTTGGTCTATATTGCTAATTTTTCCCTTCATGACAACTGTGAGGGGGGTGAATTTTTTTATAACTCATCCGTTTAAATTTATATTAAGCCGTAAAGTTCTGCATAATTAAGGGCGTGGCCACTTGAGTGACAGGTGGATTGCCGCTGCTGACAATGCCGTCCCGCTAGGTGGGCGTGGCTTCAGCAACCAGCTCCCGCCTTTTTGCCCATTTTCGATTTTCCGGGAGAGTCGCACGGTGACGCGCTGCCAAGATGGCGACGGCCCGCTCTGCACACTTTGAGCTTCAAAACCGCTATTGAGGAGTCTATGGGTGACGTCACGGACACTACGTCCATTTTTTTTACAGTCTATGGGCTGTAAGCACTGTGCGTACCATAAGCGCTCAGACTGACTCAACATTTCAGCAGTTATTATAAACCTATGTGTCCCATGTTTCTGTCGACTGAACCAGCCATGCCATTAATTATGAATTTATCAGTCTTTTGCATGCCGATGTCAATTTCTGCATATAAATATTGCACTAAATAGAAGCAGAAAATCACGCTACACGCACTTTCATGAGATCGGGTTTGCCTACAATTCATTTCTTGGCTATTTTACAAATGGGAATACAACGACTTCATGGCAATAATTTACATTCAAGCTACCCGTAACACTTAAAGTGAAACGTACTTTAAAGGCATCTGGAATGCAATAAAGTAATTTTAAAGCTGTTTGTAAAGCATTTACTGCATGGATAAAAAAAAAAAAAAAAGATTCACATATCAATAAATGATTCACATATCAGACAAAATTCCATTGCAGCAAATCCTTTAAATTTTAAGGTATTCACAACAAAACATAAAAAGCAAAAATATAACAAGCTATACAATTATAGGACAAAGTTTTACATGTCATTGTAATTTGTATTTTATTTTTTAATTGTACAGAATTATAAAATAAAACGCAAATCATAATCGGGCCTGTTTTAGGCTTTTTAGACATCCTGAATGAGTTTTATTGTAGATTTGAAACCCCCCACACCCATTCTGACCATCTCCCTACACAACCGTTAACGCCTCCTGCAATCCGTGGATGATGCAATCAACTTGGGATTGCACTTCATCCTGCAAGATCTGGACAAAACAGGGACTTATGTGAGGATCCTATTTGTGGACTTTAGTTCGGCTTTCAACACCATCATCCCAACAGCCCTCCAGACCAAACTGACCCAGCTCTCTGTTCCTAGCTCTATCTGTCAGTGGATCACCAGCTTTCTGACAGACAGACAGGCAGCAGCTAGTGAGACTGGGGAAATTCATGTCCAACATGCTCCTCAGGGATGTGTTCTCTCCCCACTGCTCTTCTCCCTCTACACCAACGACTGCACCTCTAAAGACCCCTCTGTCAAGCTCCTGAAGTTTGCAGATGACACATCCAGGACAGTGACGAGTCTGCTTACAGACAAGAGGTTGAGCAGCTGGCTGTCTGGTGCAGTCTTAACAACCTGGAGCTGAACACTCTCAAAACAGTGGAGATGATCGTGGACTTCAGGAGAAACCCCCCTGCACTCCCCCCACTCACCATCATAAGCTACATTTATATGGACCCTACTAATTCAATCGTAATAGGACTAGAAGCACAATCAGAATAAAAAAAGTCACATGTAAACATGTCAATCGGATTGAATTGGCCAGATCCGACTAAAATTTTGATCGGATTGTAAGGGGTGGTTTATTCCTTTTGTAATCCGAGCGAGAGGACATGTAAACACTTGATCGAATTGAAAACCGGAAATGAAAAGTACTGCACATGCACAGTGACGTAGAAATAGCATTATAACGTATGATGCGTGGAACGAGGTGTTCTTCTAGGCGAATAAAGTGTCATAAATAAGTGTCCTGTCATTATAAAACTCCCCTTTCACTCAGCGTATGTGAAGTGGAACAGGACCATGTCCCACCAGTCCTGGTTTAAGACTCTCATCAATTTTTTTTTTATTTTATTTTTTTAGTAACATTAAGCAGCACAACAGTTCATGTGCTGGTCGTCGCCTAATTAGGACCCGAAGTAGATAAATATCACGTGTGCTTTTTAAAACAGTATGCGACAGCAGCGGGAAACTATGTACATTCATGCAGTGTGCACGTCAAAAGAGTAAATCCGATCTGAAGCTTGTGACATATAAACACGCATATCAACCCAATCACTTTATTTAGCGTTCATGTAAAAACTACGTTCAGATTCGTCAATCAGAATGAATTCATTCCGATGGAAGCAAAAAGTGTCCTACAGAGAACAGTTCGGACTGCTGAAAGGATTATTGGTGCTCCCCTACCCACCCTTCAAGAACTGTATACATCCAGAGTGAGGAAAAGGGCTCAGAAAATCACTCTTGATCCCTCACATCCAAGTTACCCCCTTTTTGAACTTTTGCCATCTGGCCGGCGCTTCGGAGCCACAAATACCAGGACAGTCAGGCACAAGAACAGTTTCTTCCCCCAGGCAATCTACCTCATGAACAGTTAAATGTCCCCCACTTATGCAATAAAAATGTACAATATCCTTATATTTAATTGTTACCTCTCCATCCAAGTACATCCCTGCATCTCACTCTATTGTATTCCATTATCATCTATAGCACAACTGTTTATACAGTTATAATTAATTATATATATATATATATATATATATATATATATATATATGTAATGCTGAATATATGTTACATAAATATATGAAATGTAGAACATATGAAAAAAGTGTCCATGGCTCGTCTGCCAGTGGGTGCCCCTCAAGCATGAAAGTGAAACTCCGCCTATGGTTCAGCCAACAAAGCCAAAAACTTGGGTTTCTTATTAGATTTAGATTCTTATTAAATTTGGTTTGTATTTGGTTCTTATTAAGTTTGGTTTGGTAAATTAAGTAAAAATACTGCAACTCTTGGACAGAATAGTCAGTAAAGCCAAAGAGTACATTTACCCATAAGAGAGAAAAAGGTCTTAAACTGATTTATTGATAAATGTGAGCTTTACACCATAGTGTATCTGAATATATACTGTACAGTGCCAAAATAAGTGCAAGTGCAGTTTCCTCATATTCATTGCAGAAAATACAATTTTTTTTTTTTTTTTTTTGTAAATAATGATTTGCTGGATTCAATCTGTGAATGAGCTTATACAAAACTTTTTTAATCTTATTTCTAAGATAATATTTCTGCGGTAACAACCACACTTTTCTCCAGCAAATCAATTTTCCATTTAATAAACAGTTCCAATGAGACAAAACATAAGGTACAGTAACAATTTCTCTTTGGAAAACAGTACAAATAGCTCTATTATTATGGGGTTTCATGAAAAAATAAATAAATAAATAACCCAGGTAAGATTTAGTAACATCAAGAGACGCTGAATTGGGAGAATGGTCTATATCAATTTCTAACATGTGAAAACCTGAAGGGATTAAACCAATAACAATTGAGAACTCTCTCTTTACAATAAGAAAGGAATTCATCATAAGAAAAGAGTTTTCCTTCTTTGTTGTATAACTAATTTAATATTGTTGTCAAACCAGTTCTTAAAAAAAGAGATTTGTGTTTTTTATAGCATGTTTCTATTATTTCATATGAAATAACGATGCAGATAAAAATTATGCTTATATATTAATGATCAATATACATTAGGTGGACATCCAAAGCGTTACTTCTACCGCCGCTCGTACCGCCGCCGCGGCGTCTGCAAAGTGTATTTGCAGCTTTTGACCGCTGAGTGGCGCTTTAATCACAGGTTTACAAACAAGCGCATCAAAGCACATTTTCGCAAATAGACGTCAGCTTTGCCTCACCGAAGTGTTATATTTTGACTGCAGTCGGGGAAAATGAAAGAAAAAATATTTAATATTCACAGATGAAAGTTTAGTCCTTATGAAGATATGTGCGTTTCTTATAACGAATTCAAGCAGGATAAATGTCAAGCCTATGAGCCTGTGCTTATATTTTCTCTACACCATATTTTAGATTAGACACATTTAAATAGTGTGCAGTATTAATTATATAATATGAATTATGTGTTATATTATTAAAAAGAAAATTAAAAGTGATAAAAGTGGTAGCCTATTGTGAGCTAGGCTTGCGTGTTTTATAAATTATTTTCTTTATTTTAGTAAAACGTAAGGCACTGTATAATTTCGCTCCCATTATTTAGGCCTAATTAAAACAAGAAACGAATAAATTAAACCTGCACGATTTAACTAAATCATTGCAACTCTAAAGAATGGATGGATTAATAAAACGTCCTCACTTATCAACAAAGTGCACACGATGTAAAAAAAAATAAAAATAAAAAGAGCTTCATTAATTGACAACTTCAGTGATTTTAAATGAAGTCTTCTTTGCTTGCTTTCATATAATTTAAGTAAAGTAAAAAATAAATAAATAAAATAAAATAAAATAAATTGCAGCCGCATTTAAATGCAGGTTTGTATAATATTCCGTAAAATATCAGTGCAAAGATTTGCTCTGCATGATGCTGAGTGCACGCAGCATTTATTCTTATTTGTCTACATATTTGACTTGACTTATCTTCATTACAAATCTTGTTTGTTTTTATTTTGGATAATTGCATGTAAAAAATATTTACTTTGTAATGCATATGCAAAATGTGAATTATTATTAATATTCAAGTGTTTGTGCAAAAATTTTAATGCGCATGCATGACAGGGAGGCGCCCTCTCGATCACGTAATTTCTTTCCTAATAATGAAATAACTGAAAATTGTGGCGTCTCACATACATGAGAAATATATCTACAGAAAGCTTGAAATGTCTTTTAAACGAATCAATTCAAAACGAAAGCATTATGTAATCTGTGAAGGTTGTATTTCTGTTTTAAAGGCGCGTCCATGTGGAGAGAGTCAGCACTGTGAATTTCATCTTGCAGCCGACAAGAAAACATTTGTTTATTAATAAATAATTAAAATGTCTCCTTTTTTCATAATTATTAGGCTACTTCTGCCTGTGCTTTGTGACAAACTTAATGCATGTTCTTGAGCGTGGAATATATTAAGGCTGGATTATAGTTGTAAATTAATATAACCTTGCGATTAGTTGAATAATGACAAATGAACGACTAGTAACTAGAAAAATCTTACATGGGAAGCAGACCTATTAAATACCATCTAGACATCTCTGTTAAAGTTTTTAAAGAATTTTACACACGT
Organism: Cyprinus carpio; assembly: GCF_018340385.1. Lineage (NCBI taxonomy): Eukaryota > Metazoa > Chordata > Actinopteri > Cypriniformes > Cyprinidae > Cyprinus > Cyprinus carpio. The sequence continues at coordinate 6,001,828 of NC_056578.1, read as the reverse complement.
TTGCATAAATTCTTCTTTCAGAACGGTCTGTAATGGAGAGATGCCTTAACACTGATTAAGTTTGGTTTGGTAAATTAAGTAAAAATACTGCAACTCTTGGACAGAATAGTCAGTAAAGCCAAAGAGTACATTTACCCATTAGAGAGAAAAAGGTCTTAAACTGATGTATTGATAAATTTGAGCTTTACACCATAGTGTATCTGAATATGTACAGTGCCAAAACAAGTGCAGTTTCCTCATATTCATTGCAGAAAATACAATTTTTTTTTTTTTTTTTTGTAAATAACAATTTGCTGGATTCAATCTGTGAATGAGCTTATATGAAACTTTTTTAATCTTATTTCTAAAATGACATTTCTGAGGTAACAATCACACTTTTCTTCAGCAAATCAATTTTTCATTTAATAAACAGTTCCAATGAGACAAAACATAAGGTACAATAACAATTTCTCTTTGGAAAACAGTACAAATAGCTCTATTATTACTCTTGGGGTTTCATGAAAAAATAAATAAATAAATAAATAAATAAATAACCCAGGTAAGTTTTAGAGAGTTCAAGAGACAATGAATTGGGAGAATGGTCTTTATTAATTTCTAACATGTGAGAACCTGAAGGGATTAAACCAATAACAATTGAGAACTCTCTCTTTACAATAAGAAAGGAATTCATCATAAGAAAAGAGTTTTCCTTCTTTGTTGTATAACTAATTTAATATTGTTGTCAAACCAGTTCTTAAAAAAAGAGATTTGTGTTTTTATAGCATGTTTCTATTATTTCATATGAAATAACGATGCAGATAAAAATTATGCTTATATATTAATGATCAAGATACAGTAGGTCGACATCCAAAGCGTTACTTCTACCGCCGCTCGTACCGCCGCCGCGGCGTCTGCAAAGTGCATTAGCAGCTTTTGACCGCTGAGTGGCGCTTTAATCACAGGTTTACAAACAAGCGCAATCAAAGCACATTTCGCAAATAGACGTCAGCTTTGCCTCACCGAAGTGTTATATTTGATTGCAGTCGGGGAAAAATGAAAGAAAAAATATTTAATATTCACAGATGAAAGTTTTAGTCCTTATGAAGATATGTGCGTTTCTTATAACGAATTCAAGCAGGATAAATGTCAAGCCTATGAGCCTGTGCTTATTTTTTCTCTACACCATATTTTAGATTAGACACATTTAAATAGTGTGCAGTATTATTTATATAATATGAATTATGTGTTATATTATTAAAAAGAAAATTAAAAGTGATAAAAGTGGTAGCCTATTGTGAGCTAGGCTTGCGTGTTTTATAAATTATTTTCTTTATTTTAGTAAAACGTAAGGCACTGTATAATTTCGCTCCCATTATTTAGGCCTAATTAAAACAAGAAACGAATAAATTAAACCTGCACGATTTAACTAAATCATTGCAAATCTAAAGAATGGATGGATTAATAAAACGTCCTCACTTATCAACAAAGTGCACCCGATATAAAAAAAAAAAAAAAAAAAGAGCTTCATTAATTGACAACTTCAGTGATTTTAAATGGAGTCTTCTTTGCTTGCTTTCATATAATTTAAGTAAACTAAAAATAAATAAATAAAATAAATAAAATAAATAAAATAAATAAATAAATTGCAGCCGCATTTAAATGCAGGTTTGTATAATATTCCGTAAAATATCAGTGCAAGATTTGCTCTGCATGATGCTGAGTGCACGCAGCATTTATTCTTATTTGTCTACATATTTGACTTGACTTATCTTCATTACAAATCTTGTTTGTTTTTATTTTGGATAATTGCATGTAAAAAATATTTACTTTGTAATGCATGTGCAAAATGTGAATTATTATTTATATTCAAGTGTTTGTGCAAAAATTATTAATGCGCATGCATGACAGGGAGGCGCCCTCTCGATCACGTAATTTTTTTCCTAATAATGAAATAACTGAAAATTGTGGTGTCTCACATACATGAGAAATATATATACAGAAAGCTTGAAATGTCTTTTAAACGAATCAATTCAAAACGAAAGCATTATGTAATCTGTGAAGGTTGTATTTCTGTTTAAAGGCGCGTCCATGTGGAGAGAGTCAGCACTGTGAATTTCATCTTGCAGCCGACAAGAAAACATTTGTTTATTAATAAATAATTAAAATGTCTCCTTTTTCATAATTATTAGGCTACTTCTGCCTGTGCTTTGTGACAAACTTAATGCATGTTCTTGAGCGTGGAATATATTAAGGCTGGATTATAGTTGTAAATTTAATATAAACTTGCGATTAGTTGAATAATGACAAATGAACAACTAGTAACTAGAAAAATCTTACATGGGAAGCAGACCTATTAAATACCCTCTAGACATCTCTGTTAAAGGTTTAATGTGATTAGTTGAAAGAATTTTATACACGTTTGCATAAATTCTTCTTTCAGAACGGTCTGTAATGGAGAGATGCCTTAACACTGATTTTTCCTCTGAAACACAAAAACGAAAATTGAAATAAAATAAATATTTTATGTTTTGAGAATGATTGGGCTCAACCCTCCCCCGCGCGTCTGAGACACGCTGCAGAGCAGAGTATGAGCGGAGCGGATTTTTTAAAAGTCGGAGCGTCGTGGTTTTCACTCGCTCCAGCACCGCTCCATCAGGAATAAAATTCATGCCAACAGCACGTAATATAACTGCATATTTAGCAAGAATTCACATGATAAACATATTTAGCTATAGCTTGATACACACATAATATCTCCGATCAGAAGACTATAATGACGGCAATAGTCGAGCGGGATGTTACAGGCTAGTTCTCAAGGAATTTGTCTTCCTTTTACTGATTATTTTCGGGTTAAAGCATGATTTAAAAAGATACAGCACATTCACACGTAATCGCTGTCGCAATAATGCATTCAAACAAATGTAATCTTACAGTAGGCTACTTCATCTGTATCTGATTTTGAATGAGCAGAAATCTGTAACAAATGCATCGATCTGTAGATAAAATAACTGACGAAAATGTAAACTGTTATTTTCATCACAAACAAAATTTGCACAGCAGAAAGCAGCAATTATACCTTTTAATGCTGACAATTTTATTAGTTTGGCGTTTGGTAGGACAAAAAGTTTGCACACAATAGCCTAATCCCCTTTGAAACTCTCCTGTAATTTTATTTATTTATTTATATTTTATTTTTATAAGCTATTATGAACATAACATTTCAACTTTAGCCACGGAGTGAAGGCGGAGCAGTGTTTCTGGTATCAATGAACCGCGGAGCTTAGTGATTATTAAATGCTCGAAGCGCGGAGGGAAATTGTTGCTGCTCCACTCCGCTCACATAGGCCTACTGTACTGCCGAGTGAGAGAGATGTTTCGCCCTATATGAACAAGCCGTCCGGTGTAGACACGGTTAGACAGTGTCTGCTATATTTACAAATAATTGATATAAGAAATAAAAATAAATACATAACCTAAACCAGCGGCATAACGAGATGAAAATATAGACTAGAAAAACTAATTTAGGCCTACACTTGGTCTGTCCTCCGTCCATGACACTAACACACTCCAGAACTAACAGTTTTAATCTGAACAGCTCTTAACGCCGAGTGGATGGCATGATGGGCTAGTATTAAAAAAAATATATTTTTATATTAAAACTTGTTTTGAGCAATTTCTTTGTCATTTGAATATTGATTTTAAGTAGGGGGGGCAAAAAAAAATCGATTTAAATTGTAAATCGGATTTTTTTTGTGAAAAAAATCTGAGATTTTTTAGGCCATAGGCCTATCGCCCAGCCCTAATGCAACAGTTTTTTTTTTTTTTTTATTTTTTTTTTTTTTTTTTTTTTTTTTTTTTTTTTTTTTTTTTAAGTTTAGGCAACTTCCTCTGAAATTAAGTTATAATAACTAATAAACTTTATTGCGCTATACAGTAGTCAACATTTGAAGTGATCAAACCTTTCTTTAAAGTTGTCCTAAAACCTGTTCTGCAAGTTTGAAACCCTCATAAGACTGTCCATATGAAAGAGCAAGAAATTCACACCTTTATCTCGACCCCCCACAAGCTATACAGAACTACCCCCCAACCCCCTCCAGCTGAACTGAACTCGGTCTGTTTGTTGGCTGTGAGGAACGCTGTGTTCTCATGTTACTGGGTTGAAACATGCCTGCACTCACAGCAGCCCTTCTCTTTTTATTCATTATTTTCCCGCAGCCCATATTATTATTTTCACTAGACCAAAATAATAACAAATTATCAATTGATAAATAATCATTATTTTTGCCAAAATCATTGTTATTTGTGAACGTAGGCGTTTGCGGAAGGCTTTAAGACCAAGCGGAATCCTCCGTAAGCTGCTCCCGCTTCACAGCGAGCGGGACTCGAGCAAACTGACCCAACATTTAGCAAGGCAGGAAAACATTCAGTCTGCCTGAAGGAAGACGTATTTCATTGTAAGTTAATGCTGTTTTAAATAGAGAGTAAAAAAAAACACAAATCCAAACACCAGAAGCAACCTACACTCTCAGTGTTCTTTCACTGAAAAGTATGTGTTTCATTTTATTTATTCACAGGCTATATGGTTGAAATAGTAATATTTTAGTTGAAAACTTTAAGTGCCATTGTTTAAAAAAATGCATCAAATGTTTCATAGACCTTCAGTTGTCATGCTTTAAAATCCCATGCCATTTGTAATTTCACTGTATTTTAACCTCCTAAATTACTACCCCAATTACTATAATGGTAAAATTTATTCAGACCGATGGCATTTTTTATGACATTATTTATTTTTATTTTTAGAATAGGCTAATTGTAGCATAAATGGATGAATAAAAACAAATATAACTTTTTAACTGCAGGCAGATATAGGCCTATAGTATTTTACATTACAAATATTTGGATCCCTTATTTTATTAAAGAATAAAGGCTTATTTTCTTCAAGAATAAACATTATAAATAAATAATTAAAGAAAGAGCCTCTATTAGCCCTTATTTGTAGGTTGTAGGAGATATGCGAGCGATTCATAGATTTAAAAAAAAAAAGTGGGTGCTTGGTTTCAGAAAACGAATACAGCTCGTAAAAAATGATATGATGAAAAAGTCATGCTAACTTATTAATTCATAGAAATAATTAATAATTTAATTTTTTTTTTTTTTCGAGATTCAACTTGAATTTCAATACTATTAAACTGACTTTAAAATTGCAAGGAGTTTATAAGTTGAAACGGTAAAATGTCACAGTGCATGCTAGCCTAAATGAACTTGTATCTTGTATAGTATCCGAAGACTTGAGTGTATGTTAGCATAAAACTTACAATATAATTTGATTTTTTTTTTTTTTTTTTAAATGAACAATTCCTATATAAAATGTGACAGCAACCTTTATATCAAACATTTTGAAATCGTCCACAGCTGAGCATCGCAGGAGGCAGATCTGAAGTTATATTTGTTTGTTCACGAAGTGAATGTGATGCACAAAGTAATTTTTAGATGCAATGGAAAAATAAAGCTGGATAAAAACATACACGAAAACCCGCTAAAAAATAAATTACATTTGTGAGAGTTGCATTTTATTACATTCAGAAATAATAACGGCAGGCCTAATAATGCTATAGGCTAATGTACCAACAGGACATTTTTAGTTCCCTTCACTTTACAACAAATCCATTAAATTTAAAAAAAATGATCAGAACAGAACAAGAATTACAAATATATAATTCTAATGGATAAATATAATTGCAGCAGGCTATATAATAATATAGGCTTATAAACAACAACAAAAATAATAATAATTAAAAATAATTTAAAGCGATACATAAGGTTGGGCTTATCTCTCTCATTCGGGACAAATCCAAACATGTTGCCCATTTGAAGCTAAACTCTTATTCATTAGGTAAAATAGGCTTTGGATTTCACACGTGTTTCAGTATCGACGAAAAAAAAAAAAATCATAATGAGCAAAAATATGCCAAAGTGGCCCGCTGCTCGCGCCGCATGGCTTGGTGAATGACTGCCGTTTCCAATGAATATGTGCGCGTGAGGCACCAGCGCGATCAAAGTCACAATTCACAATTATTGGTCACACAGTAAAGGCATAATTCAAAAATGCAACTTGTTAGCAGTTTGAAAAATCAAGAATAATAACAGAGTTAATAAGAATGTTACGGTCGGTGGCTTGGTCCGTCTATTTTCTTTGTAAATGCTGGACTGTTCTCATTTCGCTGTGCAAATGGAACCTGAAGATTATTATTATTACTTTTTTTAACCAAGAATGAACCAAAATGAAAACATTTTAATCCGTATATATATAATGACTGTTTAAAAACAATAGATATATATATATATATATATATATATATATATATATATATATATATATATATATATATATACACATATATATATAATATATATATATAATATATATATATATATAGACTGTTTAAAAACAATAGCATGCATAAGAGCCTTTGTGTAAAGTTTTTTTTTTATTTTTTTGATGAGTAGACTGTAGCCTAAGACTATCCTATTTTTAATGGCTTTTAAGGATGTTATAATGTATATTATAATGTTATTGTTTTTTAACGTCTTCCTTTCATTTTACAATTACATTCAGTTCGCAATCCGTCCCTTTGCGCCACCTGGCGGTAGTTTCGCGAATTATTTTAACACGCGACTGATTTGCAGTTAACGCCGCGGCCCTGCGGCGGCATTACTCATTTTGGTTGTCTACCATCTGTAAGAGCAGTTGTTTTGTTAACTGCTTGAATATGTGCATTTTCAGCATGAGTGTGGGTAATTTACATTGTAGAGCAAAAGTGTTGTCAAGTTATGTTTATCACAGACCTTATTTTATTCATTATTTGTAAAACCCTGTTATAAAAACCCATTGGAAAACATTGAGGGAACCAGCTGAGAATTAGTCTTTATTAGTCAGCTTTTGACATGAACTACACAACTAAAAAATAAAAACAAAAACACTCTATTCTCAGGGAAAGCAAGAACTGAAACCTGTTCTAAACCTTTTATAAATCTATTATTATATCACTTACATGTTATTGTACTCGCTATTTTATTTTATATGATTATTTTGATTATGCAAGAATCATTAACAATGTAGTGAAGTAAAACAGAAATAATCATTTTCAGAAGTGTAGTTTGACAGTAATCTGAAGTAGGAAAGAGGAAAAATGGAGGAAAGAAAAATCCAAAGTGAAATCTCTTTAACATCTCAAATATTTCTCCTAGAAAGAAATGAGGTTACTTTAAGGAATGGAGATTTTTGTCTCCTGCTTCCCAAACTTGTCTCCTGAGAAAAAAATTAATAAATAAATAAAAAAATAAAAAAAAAATAACCCCTGGAAATTCTCACTGTGGTCTCCTTTAAAGCTTTAGAATAGGTCACATCAACAAATAAATAATCTGGAGGTCTCAGATTTTTCTCTTGTAAAGCTTTAGAAAATATCTCAACAGTTTAACAAAGTGTGCATCAAGTCAAGTACTTGAAAGGCACTAAATAAAAGGGGGGAGATCATAAATTCAGAGTTAAAGGCTATATTGAGAGAGAAATTATGCAGGAATAAGCATAATGTTACTTTTTATAGGACAATGTCTATGTACTCAGGCACATCATTTGTTGATGGAAATAGTAATGTACCGGATGCCTTAATCAAAACTGATCTACAGAAAATTTAACCCTAGAGCTTTCTTTGTTGAAAGTCACATAAATGGCTTATGACTCAGACTTGATTATTAATTGATATTTGATTATTAATACATATTATGGAAGAAATGTTTGAGCACATATTGAGGCATTTAACTTGGAGCAAACTTTGAAAAGTTATTGAGATCACTTCTGAAATTTAGAGGAGACAAATCTGAGAGCTCTCGAGTCTTTAGTGTAGGAGAAAAATCTGAGCACAGTGTGTAAAGTTGTCGAGATCTCTTCTAAAGCTTTAAAGGAGTCTCAGGAGACAAATTTGAGAAACAGGAGACTCAAGCAAAAGTTACCATTCAATCTTAAGGTAACCTCATTTCTGTCTAGGAGAAATATTTGAAAATGGTAAACAGATCTCTTTTTTTATTTTATTTTTCTTGCCTCTGGTTAGCTTCAACACTGTAAAATCCAACAGTTTACCTTACTTAAATTTAATTAGTTATCTTTACTTAGTTGTTATACTTACTAGGTTTTATTAAGTTTCAGCTACTTTCAAGGCAAATAAAACAATTTACTTACTGTTTTGAGTGACACTTACTTAAAATATTCAAGTAGCCACAAAGGAACCAATGACATTAATAAACCAGTGAGAGGCAGCAGTGCACTAATATGTTGCTAATTGACGTTTTTTCTTTTTTTTTAGCTCACCATTATAGTGATTAGCATTCCCTTTGGTTGGGCACTTGAAACTTTTTGTTACTATAATTTTCTCTCTGTTAATGCAGCAATGCATCATGAAATCAGAGTTATTTGATTTCAAAGAGAAGTAATAAATAGGTTGCTTTTATGAAATGACCTAGTTTTTAATTAAAGCATTTTTCTGTGTGCCTTTAACAATGATATTTTTGAGATTTTATTTTTCATAAGTACCTTGATATGCTTTTTATATAATCCTTAAATAGTGTGTGGTAATATGCTGAAGTCACACACAGACTTAAACATTCATCGCGTGAATCACAACAATGGTAACAATTAAGTTTAATTTATTTTCATTAATTGTAACAATAGCCGTTTTATTTGCTCTTTTTGTTGTGCTACCACTGACACAAGACAGCAAATAAAAACAACAACTGTAAAACAAAGCAACTGCATAGTTTATTCTGCGCAATGCATTCTGGGAGTCAGTGAGTAGCTATACTAAGTCGTGAGTAAACCTAAATGAAAGAATCAAGTACCCCCTACAGTTCTTTTTTAGTTACTAGAACTCTTGTGTAAGTTAACTATACTAACTAAGCATTTGTCAGTACAACATACCAATGGCGCGGAAATAATATCTTCCTTAAACTGCAGCCCCCCCCCCGTCATAGCATCAGCCCCCCCTGGTGGGGGGCTGTGGACTAACCTAATATTTTTCTTAAAAACGTGAAAAAAATAAAAATAAAAAACAGACATAACAATGTGTTTAATGTGGGATTAAGATATAGTGTATAAGATATAAACTAATGATTAATTATTTTAATATGTAGAATTTGTCATGCTTTGTTCCGATCAGAATAATGGGCGTTTACTAGCCGCTCTCAAGCGCACGACCGCATGCATAATTTTGCCACAAAAAACCGGCTGAAGAAATGGTTATGAATTTGTCAAAAATAGCAAGGAGACATTTAATTGTTTATTAATAAAATGGTGTTTTCTGTGTCGCTGCAAAGACGATGCTGACTCGCCATGAACGCCAGAGAGAAATGCACATTTCATATGGATTAGGCCTACATATTCAGAGAGTAGCCTATTTCTTTTCGTTTTGAATATTTTCGTTTAAAAGTAGACATTTTTAAGCTTTCTATAATAGATAGCCTATATTTCTCAAAACTGTCTGTGAGGCACAAGCTGAGTTTCTGCGCCCAGTTCACGTGCAATACAAGTGATGTGCCGGCACCTTATTACATTGTCTGCTATATATTTGCTTGTTTATTAAATACAGACAATGGGTTGATAAAATATTGATCAAAATTAAGATACAATTTATACAAAACGAAAATCTTCTAAACAGAGTCTTTCTACAAAACAAAACTCAATAAAGTGGTCAAAATCATGTCTTACCCACTCCATGTCTCATAGGCTATTGCGCATGATGTATCATATCTTTCTCATGCTGCATGCTCACTTTCATAATAAACATTGATTAAATAAATAACAAAAATTACATTAGCCTATAATATTTAAACAAATATGAAACCAAATATGTTTTCTTTAATGGCTACAACACATAGCTTAAAGAGTACAGAGATTTTTTTTTTTTATTATTATTTTTTTATTTATTTATTTTTATTAAACATCAAAGTACAAGTACAATTTTTGTGTATAAAACAGTAACAATCACGCCAGGGGAGAAGACTAGTAGAGAAATTTCATGTCGTCAGTCACAACATAATGACGTCACATAACATAAAACACAGCCCTCAACACCAAAACACTAAACAGAATAAAACAAAACAACAACATACTATTCCTATTTCACTTTACTTAGTTTTTTCAAGGCAATCAGTTTGCATACTTTTTTTAAGTAAGCCCAACTTATTAGATTTTACAGTGAATGTCATTTATCTACACTATTTCAGTCAATGACAAAACATGCATTGTCATATTTGAAGTTGTCTTATGTAGACAGTGTTGCATTGCACAATGACTTAATAGAGGAACCATAATCTATATTTACATACATGAAAAAAATGAGCTTTACAAGGCAAAATGTTAATACTAAACAAAGAAACAAAAGAAAAAAAAAAAAAAAAGGCCCAGACACTAGTGTTACATTTGTTAAAAAAAAGGTATTGCTCTTATACTGAAAATCTTGTACTTATAAGTCCTTTCTAGTTTGTTTGGAATATTTAGTGTATACAATGATTTAAACATTTAAACTAGTAACCCTTGATATTCTGAAATGTTTAATGATATTTAAATGATAGTTTTAGTATTTACAATATTAGTAAAAGTTTAACGGTTCTCCTAAAATAACACTGAAGACATCTAAAGACAAAGCTGATATCTCAATGAGACATGTAAGAGAATCACCTGTTAGTATCCTGAGCATAGAGTAACTTCTGTCAGAGCCATAGACTTGCAGCGCATCGACGCAGCTGCACGGTTTGAATCCCAGCTAAAGGTACTTTCCTGCTCCTGTTCAATTCTCATCTGTCCAATTGTTTCCCGTCTCTACTCCTACTGTCCTGACCATTAAAGGTGAAAAATCCCATTGCAATAAAAAAGCAACAGCATCCTCTGAGCAGTAAAACATTTTTCTAATGGAGTCTTGCAAGAGATTACAGCGAGACAATTAAGAAATCTCCATGTTTCTCACACGTTTCTCTCCCATTGTCATTTTGGATTACTTTTTCTTTCAGAACTTTCTCATGTCTCAGTTGTGTCTACTTTTATTTCTCCTAAGGATTTTTATGAGAAACATCTGAGACACTGTTGAGACCAATATAAGAAAAACATGAGAATCCCAACTAAGTCTCCTGAGGTTAGAAAGAGCAACCACTAAGCAATAAAATATTTCTATAACAGAGTCTTGATAGAGATTGCAGCAAGACAATAAAGAGATATTCTGTGTTTTTTTTTTCCAACACATTCTCTGTTTTGACTATTTTCTCAAATATTTCTCATTTCACTACTTCCATTTCTCCTAATGAGTTTTAGGAGTAACATCTGCAATGCTGTTGATACTAAAATGAGAGATATATGAGAATCTCATTTAAGTCTCCTGAGTTTAGGAAAAGCAACCACTGAGCAATGCATTTTTCCTATGGGTCAGTTTATATCAGAAAATGAGAGTACAGTATTAATCTGAAATACTTCAGATTCAGATTTGGCTTTTGTTTCTATACCCACAAATGAAAAGGTAAGTAATTAAATCACACCCAAAACGGATTTTCTATCAGTAATCCATAAAAAAACTGTCAATAAACAAACCTGCAACTTTATTATTTGTGTGAAATCTGAGTACAAAGGATTTCACAAACAAATCATGATTAATCAGTAACTTTTGCAATGAATATTTGTTTTCTAAATAAAAAAAATAAAAATAGAAAATACATATATGTGTTTCCGTGTACTTTTATGGCCATTCGTTTTTCGTTTTTTAACCATGACGGAAAAAACGAAAAATGAACGATTGTTGTATTTTTAAATGCTGTGCTGAAAACCAAAATTGAAATTAGAACTGTACACACAAAATGCTGCCTGAAAACGTAAAATATTGACTTCTTTTCAGATTTGTGTTAATGATTTTTTGCACTTTTAATGAACATTTGAAAAATGCACAAATTAATATAGAAAAATTTCGATTTTAACAAGTTTTCTTTGGCCAAATTTAGTGATGCTTCTCCTGCACTTTCAGATGAGAACTAGAGCTGTCTTTGGAACAATGCAAAGACTTGATACAGATATTATTTTTAAAATAGACATTGCAGAATCCTGGGAAATCTATCATCATAAAATTATATATTAGGATATAATTTTGTCATAACTTTGTGTGCTATATGGGTTATTGGAGAGGACCCAGGCATGGTCGCTCAATGCACGTACAGTAGGCTACAATGTGTAGACTACACATACCTTATACATTTTGACATATTTTTGCCCCGTTCACTGATAGTGGCATCCGCATAATGCCGCGTTTAGGCCACAGGGCTCTAGACTCATTCTTCCCACTGGTCTATGTTTTTTTTCGACTTTCTCAGTTGGTCGCAGGAGCACATCATTTGCTCGCAGGTTTTTATTTTATTTTATTTTATTTTTATTTTTTTTGCTACAGCATGGCATTAATCAATGCATGCTGATTAACTTTTATCATAGTTTATAGTTATATGGTAACGAGTGTTCAACATTTAACCCTTTGTTTTTCATCAGTGTTATTTGTGATTTAAATTTTGTGAATGGGAATTCCTCTTTTGCTGTGTTGTAAGTCGGACTTAGCATGCTTTCACTTCGAATTCGCGATCTTGTTGTCACGTTTTACAAGAAAAGATAATTGTCTGTTTTTGCTTGGGCTATATCTATACACTTTTCATTTTTTAAGACTAAAACAAAAGTTTGATTAATTGTTATACTTAATTAAAAAGCACAACAACAATAAAACTATAATATATAGTATAGTATAGTATAAATATAGTGTAGTATAATATATATATAAAGCTCAAGTGGTAGAGCTTTGCGTTACCAGGCGCAAGGTTGGGGGTTCGATCCCCGGGAACATATGATAGGTAAAAATTGATAGCCTGAATGCACTGTAAGTCGCTTTGGACAAAAGCGTCTGCTAAATGCATAAATTTAATTTAATATATATAAGCTATAATGACAAACTAGATAGCCTAACGTTTATTAACAAAAACTAGCAAGATGAGGCATGGCTCCACATGCTATTATATACACAGACTAATAAATTACAGAATGTTTAGCAAACAGTGAGGAATCAAATACATAAAAAAACAAACAACAACAACAACAAATAATAATAAAGAAAGCCTCCATGGCGTAACGTGAGGTAAACAGCAAAGATAACAAGCTTTTTTGTTTTTGTTGTTGTTGTTGTTTTTTCCACAAGAATACCAACATGTTCACCTTCTCTGGTTTATGAAGCAGTCTTTTATTTTATTTTAGTGTGAAATCCAAATCCGCCGTCTTCCATCATTTCCTTAATATTTGCGTCATTTTTGCCGAGCGTTGCGCGCACCTTCCTGCTCGTGCTGACACTGCAAGTATAAACCTTACCACTCACTGAAAGTGCCTCTCTTCATATGATCAGTGAAATCTGACTCCTGCTACAGTATGGAGCAGATGCTTTGGAGCAGGGTAGACCATACACTTGCACAAATGCGACCACATCAAATCTGAACTCCCACATTCTCAAAATTTCGGTTGCAGTCTATATGCAGATGTTTGCAGCATGCAGCTGTCACTGGTCCAACAGCATCATGAAAAACTAAATTTATTGAAATTCTGAATGAACTGGCCAAGAAAGCATGCTCTGCGCTCCCTATAATAATTATAAAGCTGTCATTCATTTCAGTTTATCCCGATCTCAAAAATCCATTATAATCAACGAGGCTCGACCATAAGAGGGGTTTAGAGAGACTGAATCTTAGAACTGCTTCGAACAAATCGGAACATGAGGTGATATTAAATGCATATTCTGAGAAAATGAAAGGGTTGTTTGACCTTGCATGCATGGTAACCTATTGTAGAAGACTCCCAAAACAATACTAGGAACCTTAGAAATGGCATAATAGGGGCACTTTAAGATCATTTACATTTATGCATTTACCATACAATTTTATCCAAAGGGACTTACAGTGCATTCAGGCTATACATTTTTTATTATTATTTTTTATTATTTTTTTTACCACTATGTGTACAGTATGTTTAAGATCATATCTTATCATAAAATATAGAAGCTAAAAGTTTTTATAAAACAGTTACGTCAGTAGAGCGAGAGGGCGCTAGCGTCTGTATGGAGACGCTAAAAAAAGGTAGAAATTGAATTTAGCATTTATATACATTAAAAAACAAGCTTTATATAATTTTTACGATTTTTTATGAAATATGAATTTTGAACAATGAAAATGAGTTTGTGTCTGCTTACTCTGTTCATCAGTGTTTGAAACATTGAAGAAGTAACCGCGTTTTCCATATTTCATTTCTGGGTTAAAAAACGAAAAACGAATGGACGCAAAAGTACACGGACCCCTTACAGACATTAAGATATTTAGAGAGCATTGTATGTTTACTGAAAGTGATGAAAGGCTGTGATATGGAGATGGTTTGGGGTGTTTTATTCAAATTTCATTAACATTAAAACAAGGCTAAAGGCCCTGATATACTTCAAGCGAAGTTTGTTTTTCGTTCTTCGTTTTGGGGCAAAAAGAAGTTCAAAAAGGCTGAGTGACTGTACACTGTTTCCGAACTTTCCAAAACCCCCCGTGCTGCTGGAGGTGGGGTGTAGATTAATGTAAACATTTGCCACGACCCTCGTGCCAAGTCAAGTATCATGTTTGCAATACAAAAGAACCATTCCATAATCAGTTCCTTTATGGGAAGTGTGAATGGCTCATAGTCTGAGAACTTTAGCATGATGTGGAAAAAAAAATATTGGGGTCAGTTTGTTATTTTATTTTATTAGTGTTCATTTATTTTATTATACTGGATAAATTGTTACACCTTTTTTTATGTGGTGTCATGATTTACTTTTGATAAAAACAATGGTTTATTATTGTATATTCATTTGGCATTTCATTTACTGTATACCCTTAAAATTTGCTTATTGAAAAAACAACAGCAGCAGTAGTAATATGGTGTAACATTTATTTGTAACATGTATTTGATATTTGCCACTTTATATCTTTACTTTTTCCTTTCATTCTTTTCATGGCTTTGGAATACTTGATATTTACAAAATATAATTATTGCAAATATCTGACCTCATATTCACATTCTTGTGTTGTTTGACCGTGTACAACATAGACATAATTCATTTTCAGCAAAACCCCTTTTCTTCACTCAAGCTCACAGACAAATCAGTTGGATGTAGTGTGCGTCTTTGACTTGTATCATATTTATATGTTTGAACTCTCTAAATCTCTGTAAGCCCTGGCCTTTTTCTATATACTTTATTAGTTCATTTCTTGTTTCTTTAATTTCATTTAAGACATTTGTAACCCTGGTTAAATAAGTTTTACAAATATTATTTATTTGTATGTTGCTTGGATATAATATGATTTTTCATACATGTGAAACTCTGCATAAAAATACATCTATATAAATATATGTATATTTGATTGGAGTTTAGAAATGAGTAACAACAAATCAGAGCGCTGGGTTGTTGGCCCCGCCTCCTTGCTTACTGATCGCGTTGCTCAGATCACGTTGGAAGGCAGATGCAGAGTGACGGAGAGATGTTATCTGACGCGAGAGCGTAAAAATAGAAACATATGTTCCTCAAACTGTTAAAAGTTCACAAAAACCAAATAAATCAGAGGGTAACCACACGATATTGGATGATCCAGTGTGATTGTGCCGATCGGGCATTTCAGAGGTTACAATTTGACTCGTGTGGTTGTCTCAGGCCGCGTGGTGTATTAAGTGTTCATCACTGACGCCATTTTTAGTGCGCGTGCCTGTGGAAAAAAAAAAAAGAGAAAGACGTGAATGAACAGACCAGGGTTTTTTTTTTTTGTGAATGTTTTGTTCAAGATGGATTCCCTTAATTGATGGCGAGCCTCCCACTTCGATTCTGAAAGGATCACGAACTTAGAGGAAAGGACCATTTTCAGTTCTATTATTTCTTCCTGAGCTAAGTAAGAGAACTAATTTACAGAGACTGATATAGGCCTATATTACAGTTTTTTTGGGAACTGAAACATCTCAAGAGCACGATTGAGAAAGTTTAAGACTGATCAATATTCCAATTGATATTCCATTTGATCTTGAAATACTGCATTAAGTGGGTTAAATGTAAAACCACTGCTGATTGTTTTCTCCAATTTGTGTTCCATTGAATACATTGATTGTGATTGTGATTACTGGTATATGAAAACTTATTCAGAGGGTGCACCCAGGATATAGTTATTTGTTTTTCATTTTGTTTTGTTTTTCATATTGTACTTTGTTTATGTGATTGAGAGGAAAAAAAAAACACTGAACTCAAAGTAAAGTGTATTGGTTCAACTTACCTTCTGTCTCTGCCTGTTACTCAGTATCACCACCACCTCCTTTTACGTACCGCACAGTCTTCTGATTCAATATTCCTGGTCCGTTAGTTATTGAGTTAATATCCGCTACAATTGTGGCGAGCCAGCCAGGAGGTGGCACTGTTGCTGAGTATTAACAGTTGAGATTAATTGATTTAATTTGCATCTTTTGATCCTTAACAAACAAAAATGGAGATAGTTGAGGCAGAAGGTATTAAGGTCCCAAACTCTGTGATTGTAAGTGGCTTGACTAAAACCGAGAGTGATGATGAGTTAATTGACATCCTGAAAGAGTATGGTTCTTTTGCCAGAACCATTTTCATTAGTGACAAACAATCAGAATTTTACCAGAGCACAATAATTGAATATAACAGTGGTCAAGCCTTGGAAATGCTAGAACCTCAGCTACCTTATACTCACCAGCTATCCAGTGATCCAGGTATCACCTACAACGTGAGGGCATTATCTAGTGTCTTTACACAGCAATTGGGCAGTAGTGTTACTCAATCTTACCTTGAAGGACTGAAAGAAATAGCAAAACTGAGTGGAACCAATTTTGAAGCAGTATTGAGCCAAATGCTATCTCAAATGAGCGCAGAACTCACACCAGCATCCACTGATCTTGAGGCTGGAGATGAAAATCCTAATGGGCAACCACCCCAAAAATTCCCTGGCGAGTGTGTTGGAGCAACACCTGTTAAGCCGAGTCAGGTAGATGAACCACAGTCACAGCCCAAGCCTATTAAATCGAACGCCCCACCTCTCTTTACCTCTCAAAAAATACTAAACCCACCTGAAGTTCAGAAATTCATTGTTGAACACGTTGTGAGGAGTGGTGAAGTGGCTGCCCAAGGGCGTGTACAGTCAAGGCTCAGGGTGTTCTCTGGTAAATGTCCTAGACCTGGAAATGAGGTTGATTATGAAACTTGGCGCTCCAGTGTTGAGCTTGTTCTGAAAGACCCTGGCTTATCTGATCTGCATGTGTCCAGGAAGATATTGGACAGTCTTTTGCCACCTGCAGCCGATGTCATAAAACATCTAAGCCCTGAAGCTCCATCCTCAGCTTATCTTCAGTTGCTAGATTCTGCTTTTGGCATTGTTGAGGATGGGGATGAGCTCCTTGCAAGATTTATGAATACCCTACAGGATGCCGGTGAGAAACCATCCGCTTACCTGTATAGATTGCAGACCGCCTTGAGGGCGACTATCAAAAGAGGTGGCATAACTCCTTTAGAGGCAGACCGGCACCTGCTCAAGCAGTTTTGTAGAGGTTGCTGGGATAATGAATTGATTACTGATCTGCAGCTAGAGCAGAAGCGCAACCGTCCTCCTTCTTTTGCGCAGTTTCTGCTCATGCTACGTACAGAAGAAGACAAACATACAGCAAAGGTCACTCGTATGAAGCAGCATCTTGGGTCTTCTAAACCGAGAGCTCTGATGCATTCCCAAAGAACGTGGGTCTCAGCAGGACCTGAGCTAAGGGAAGCTCCAGGAGTGGTTTCATTTGCAACTGAAACACAAGAGCTCAAGAAACAGATTGCTAAACTACAAAGTCAGTTAGCTAATCTTATGACCAAACCAAAAACCCAGAAGAAATTCCTACCGCAAGAAGCAGTAGACAAACAGCACAAACCGAAGATAGGAACTGCTGGCAATGTGACTGCGAATCCAGTCAATAAGAAACCAACAGGCAGGCCCAGGCCATGGTACTGTTTTAAATGTGGCGAGGATGGCCACGTTGCATCTTCTTGCACGTCTGAACCCAACCCTGCACTTGTCACTAACAAACGCAAGCTCCTAAAAGAAAAGCAGCTTCAGTGGGACGCTCAGAACCCCACCTTCAACCCTGATTTAAACTAGAGCCAGCTCTTGTTGCGGGACAGACAGGGGCTGAATTTAAGGCAAACCGTCCCGCTACTAAACACGTTTCAAACAAATCTCAATCTTCTAGTAAGCAAAGTGCTAGCCTGCCAAAGGGTTTAGTCGGTGCTAGGTGCATTGCGGAGGTCAGCATAGCCGGTGAAAAGTGTCATTGTTTATTGGATACTGGATCACAAGTCACAACAGTCCCCAAATCCTTTTATGAGCAGCATCTCTCAGAGTACCCCATTAACTCCATCAGTGACATCTTGGAAGTAGAATGTGCCAATGGTCTGTCTGTCCCATATGAAGGCTATATAGAAGTAGACATTACCTTTCCTGAGGAGTTCCTGGGTATGAGTGTTGAGGTGCCTACCATAGCCCTAGTAGTACCTGATGTGAAATCTCACAATCAACCTTTGGTCTTAATAGGCACAAACACCTTGGATGTTCTCTATGAGCAATATTCAAATGCAGATTCCCCAACGTACCAACCAGCTTCATTTGGTTACAGAGTGGTTTTGAAGACACTTGAAACAAGATGGAAACAAAACACAAATGGTGTTCTGGGTCATGTGCGGTTAAAAAGTAAAGTGCCTGAGGTAATGGCTGCAGGTCAGACAGTAGTTGTGGAAGGTTCTGTTGTAGTGCCCTGTGGAGCTGATAAGTGTGTTGTGGTGGACCATCCCTCAAACTCATCTTTGCCTGGTGGAGTATTTGTGAAACGCTGCTTACTCACCCTCTCTAAAACTCGACCTTACCACTTACCAGCGGTCCTCACAAATGAAACCGAACATGATATAGCTATCCCACCAAGGTGTATAGTAGCAGAACTCCATGCGATCAAATCAGTACTTCCTCCTCCAAACACCTCTGTAGATAAGCACCTACCTGCTCAGGAGCTCAATTTCACCTTAAATTTCGGTGAGTCCCCATTACCACAGGAATGGAAGGACTGTATCACTAAAAAGCTCAGAGAAATGCCAGAAGTTTTCAGTCAGCACAACTTAGACTTTGGGCACACTCAGAAGGTGAAACATCGCATAACTCTGAACAATGAGACTCCTTTTAAACACAGAGCACGGCCAATTCACCCACAAGATGTTGAGGCAGTCCGCAAGCATCTACGTGACCTTCTAGCAAGTGGAGTCATACAAGAGTCCGAGTCGCCCTTTTCCTCACCCATAGTGGTGGTGAGAAAGAAAAACGGAGATATACGGCTGTGTATTGATTATAGGAAATTAAACCTCCAGACAGTGAAGGATGCATATGCACTCCCCAATCTTGAGGAAACTTTCTCTGCTCTGACCGGTTCCAAATGGTTTTCCGTACTAGATTTGAAATCGGGATATTATCAGATAGAAGTTGAGGAGTCTGACAAACCCAAAACTGCCTTTGTCTGTCCATTGGGGTTTTGGGAATTCAACCGTATGCCTCAAGGTGTCACCAACGCACCAAGTACTTTCCAAAGATTGATGGAGAAGTGTATGGGGGACATTAATCTGAAGGAAGTACTTGTCTTTTTGGACGACCTGATAATATTCTCTGACACTCCAGAGGAGCATGAGAGACGGCTCATAAATGTTCTATCTCGCCTCAAAGAGTACGGACTGAAACTTTCTCTGGAGAAATGTAAATTTTTCCAAACCTCCATCCGCTATCTAGGACACATTGTGTCAGAGCATGGAGTTGAGACAGATCCCGAAAAGATACAAGCCTTAAAAACCTGGCCAAGTCCCCAGAACCTAAAAGAGTTGAGGTCATTTTTGGGCTTTTCCGGCTACTATCGCCGTTTCATAAAGGTTTATCCGAGGATCGTGAAACCACTCAATGATCTTACATCAGGGTATCGACCGCTAAGGAAAAGTGGAAAAAAGAGTGACAGAAAGGGTCAGTACTTCAATCCTAAGGAGCCCTTCGGGAGTCGTTGGACGCCCCTATGTGAGGAAGCTTTTCAGTCCATTATCGGAAAGCTAACTAGCGCACCTGTCCTGGGTTATGCTGACCCCAAACTCCCCTACTTTCTCCATACAGACGCCAGCACCAAAGGGTTGGGAGCTGCCCTGTATCAAGAACAAGGTGGGCAAATGCGTGCAATTGCATTTGCGAGCAGAGGGCTGTCGCACAATGAGTCAAGGTATCCAGCCCACAAACTTGAATTCCTTGCTCTTAAATGGGCAGTAACGGAAAAGTTTAGCGATTACCTTTATGGCAGTCAATTCACTGCCATTACAGATAGCAACCCTCTCACGCATGTTCTTACCACTGCAAGATTGGATGCTACTAGTTATCGGAGGCTTGCAGCTCTTTCCATTTTTTCATTCAAGTTGCAGTACAGGGCAGGCAAGCTGAACATCGATGCAGATAGCCTTTCAAGGCGACCTCAAGAGCCTTTTCCAGAAAACCCCTTGTCCCAAAAGGAGCATGAAAGGATCCAACAGTTCATACAGCATCAGCTTACAAACACTGAAGATTCTGTCAGTACCTCGGACGATGTAGTCCAGGCTATCTATGAGAAGCACCTGGTTAGGCAGTCAGCTGATGCTGGCCCGGGCATTGCTCTCGTAAACTCCCTTGCACTATGTCCCGATGCTGTTCCTGACTGTTATGAACAAGAGGATAGTTCTGATTGTTTACCTGTTATACCCCACCTTTCAAAAGACCTCTGTGACAAACAAAGAGCCGATCCAGTTCTTCGAAAGGTGATTTTGCATTTGGAGTTGGGAGAAAAACCTTCACCAACAGTAAGGAAGGAACTTCCTGGTCTTCCCTATTTCTTAAAAGAGTGGGACCGCTTCGAATTAAAGGACGGAGTACTCTACAGGAGACGGAAAGACAAGGATTCCACCACTTACCAGTTTGTGCTCCCTGAAGAACTAAGATCCTCTGTGATGAGCAGTTTACATGACCATATGGGTCACATGGGGATGGAGAGAACTTTGGATCTGGTCAGGTCCCAGTTCTACTGGCCAAAAATGGCTTCTGAAGTGGAACAGAAGGTCAGGACTTGTGGTTGGTGTGTGCGAAGGAAGTCCTTACCTCAAAAAGCTGCACCCTTGGTCAACATCCAGGCCACCAGACCGTTACAATTAGTTTGTATGGACTTCCTTTCCTTAGAACCAGACAGAAGCAACACAAGAGACATTTTAGTGATAACAGACTTTTTCACTAAGTATGCTGTGGCAGTCCCTACCCCAAATCAAAAGGCGAGGACAGTAGCAAAGTGTCTTTGGGAAAACTTAATTGTGCACTATGGGTTTCCCGAACGCCTTCATAGTGATCAGGGCCCAGATTTTGAGTCGCGCACAATCAAAGAACTTTGTGAGATATCAGGTATTAAGAAAATTAGAACAACGCCCTACCATCCTAGGGGAAATCCTGTGGAACGCTTCAACAAGACCCTGCTGAATATGCTTGGCACATTAGAAGAGAAGGACAAAACCCATTGGAGAGATTTTGTCAAGCCATTAGTTCATGCATATTACTGCACGAAGCACGAAGTTACAGGGTTTACCCCCTATGAATTGATGTTTGGGCGCCAGCCTCGGTTGCCTGTTGACCTTGCCTTTGGGTTACCATATCAAGACAGTCCACAGAAATCCCATTCCGAATATGTCAAGAATCTAAGGTCTCATCTAGAAGAAAGCTATTTGCTTGCCTCCCGTAGAGTATTAAAGAGTGCAGAGCGGAACAAAACCAGGTTTGACAAACATGTGACAAATTCCTCCTTGGAAATCAATGATCGAGTGTTGGTGAGAAATGTTCGGCTGCGTGGTAAGCACAAATTAGCAGACAAGTGGGAGTCCGAGGTGTATGTAGTAGTAAAGCGAGCAGCTGACTTGCCAGTCTACACAGTTCGTCCTGAGAATAAGGATGGTCCTCTTCGGGTGCTTCACAGAGATCTTCTGCTCCCTTGCAGGTTCTTGCCAATTCCAGAAATCTCAAGCCCTACCTTGACCAAGCCTACTTCAAAACCCAGAACGCGCCAGAATCCTGGTATTCCACCATCTGATGATGATAACTCATTCGCTGACTCAGAGGATGAAGATCTTAATGGAAGGTATAATGCTTTTCCAGTTGTGGAAACAGTAAGATTCTCTACAATCCATGATAACTGTAGATCAAAGGAAACTGAGGATGTTTCTTCTGATGCTGATTCAACTAACCAAGAACCCCCAGATGTTGACAGTCTAGTTAAACACTCACCTGTTGATGCTCCAGACAAATACTCACCTGTTAATACTCCAGTTGACGACTCACCTGTTGATGTCCTAGGAGTCCCTGAACCAAGTAACATACCTGACGAAGACTCAACTGAAACAGAAAAAGACCTACCTGTTCGAAGTGAAGGTGAAGTTGAAGCGACAAACGTTACTGAAATCTCAGATGTTCTTGTTGAAGGGAGAGAACAACAGTCAGAAACTGAGGGGCATAATTCGGATGTTCCACTCAGACGCTCTAGTAGGCAGAGAGAGGAACCTGAGAGACTTAAATACTTTCAACTTGGAAACCCCCTGTCTTTTGTTGTTCAATCTTTGTTTCAGGGGTTAAACACTGCCCTTGTTAGCTCTCTCAGTGGTGCTGAAAATCCAGGTCCCCTTTCCATTTTACCTGACGTTTCACTCAATGTAGTAACTAATCAGCCACTCAGAGCATGCAAAGGGACTTGCATGATTTCAGGGGGGGAAAGTGTAACCCTGGTTAAATAAGTTTTACAAATATTATTTATTTGTATGTTGCTTGGATATAATATGATTTTTCATACATGTGAAACTCTGCATAAAAATACATCTATATAAATATATGTATATTTGATTGGAGTTTAGAAATGAGTAACAACAAATCAGAGCGCTGGGTTGTTGGCCCCGCCTCCTTGCTTACTGATCGCGTTGCTCAGATCACGTTGGAAGGCAGATGCAGAGTGACGGAGAGATGTTATCTGACGCGAGAGCGTAAAAATAGAAACATATGTTCCTTAAACTGTTAAAAGTTCACAAAAACCAAATAAATCAGAGGGTAACCACACGATATTGGATGATCCAGTGTGATTGTGCCGATCGGGCATTTCAGAGGTTACAATTTGACTCGTGTGGTTGTCTCAGGCCGCGTGGTGTATTAAGTGTTCATCACTGACGCCATTTTGAGCGCGCGTGCCTGTAAAAAAAAAAAAGAGAAAGACGTGAATGAACAGGCCAGGGTTTTTTTTTGTGAATGTTTTGTTCAAGATGGATTTCCTTAATTGATGGCGAGCCTCCCACTTCGATTCTGAAAGGATCACGAGCTTAGAGGAAAGGACCATTTCCAGTTCTATTATTTCTTCCTGAGATAAGTAAGAGAACTCATTTACAGAGACTGATATAGGCCTATATTACTATTTTTTTTGGGGCTGAAACATCTCAAGAGCACAATTGAGAAAGTTTAAGACTGATCAATATTCCAATTGATATTCCATTTGAACTTGAAATACTGCATTAAGTGGGTTAAATGTAAAACCACTGCTGATTGTTTTCTCCAATTTGTGTTCCATTGAATACATTGATTGTGATTGTGATTACTGGTATATGAAAACTTATTCAGAGGGTGCACCCAGGATATAGTTATTTGTTTTTTCATTTTGTTTTGTTTTTCATATTGTACTTTGTTTATGTGATTGAGAGGAAAAAAAAAAACACTGAACTCAAAGTAAAGTGTATTGGTTCAACTTACCTTCTGTCTCTGCCTGTTACTCAGTATCACCACCACCTCCTTTTACGTACCGCACAGTCTTCTGATTCAATATTCCTGGTCCGTTAGTTATTGAGTTAATATCCGCTACACATTGCATAGTTCTGTATGTGTTTTCCTCATTTCAGCAATAGACTTCAGTAAACTTGACTTCACCTTGTTTGGATCATCTACTTTTCCCTGTCTCATCTGGTGAATGTCTAGAGAATCCATCACTATGAAGACCGTGTCAACAACGACTAATAGTCCACTCAACACTCCTGTGACTGTGGCTACTGCTGTTGCTGCTGCGCGTCCTACTCTGGCGGTTTGAGCAGCAATTCTGCCAACATTTGCCAGCAGACCTAGATGCATGAGTTCTGTGGCACACACTAGTCTTCTTCTGTCTACATCGTGTGACATTTTCACGTTGTCAGAGGAGTCACTGACAAAATCTCTGATCTTTTGGATTACTTTTAGTACCCTTCTCAGTGCATTCAGTGACTCGATAAGTGGTGTCACACCTGTAAAGTTCTGCTGAATTCTCTGAATATTCTCACGGAGTGATTTTTGTTTGACTGTATTGGTAATGCTGGAAGCAGCACCTGTTACACCACCTGCAACTCCAACTCCAACCCCAACACCTGTAACAATCAGAGATGCTCCAAAAGTGAAAGGAGCCAAAATCGCACCAACCACTGCAGTGATTCCACCTGCTGCTCCAATCACTGAACCTGCCAGAGTGCCTGCTGTACATTTATGATGAACCTCCTCTAGTGAATCTGTTGTTACTCCCCACTCTTTAACTAAGGCCTCAAAGTTTTTATAGCGGTTATTGTAGGCCACATCAAAGATCCTGAAGGATTGATTGAGGCTTTCTTCAAGGCCCATTGGAATCCCCTGGTTTTGAATTACTACATTGTTCAGGAATGGTTTCGCTAGAATCTCAACAGCCGAAGGTCTATGTCTAGGGTCACAGCTGAGCAGCCGGTCACATTTCTTGGATTCATTTTCGTATAAATAATCAAAAAAAATAAAAAAATTTGGAAAACCATCCAATCAAACTGCACTGTAAAAAAATCCAACTCGCAAATTGTTAACTCAATTTAAAATTATAAGTTAGGTGGACAAATTTTTGAGCACAGTGTTGAGTTTACTTATAAAAATTATTTAACTGCATGTTTACTACTGTTTTGTGCAATGAAAATAAACAATTAAGTTGGGAAAAAATAATATTTTGATTTCTTCAGTCGAGTGCTTCACTTACTGTCATTGCGCATGCGCAGTCTGTTTCCGCGGCATTTTGCACGGGGTTTCCCCTCATCAACTGCATTTGAGAAGGGGCTCGATGTTCTCTTGTTCAGGTAAGTTTTTTTTTAGTTTTATTATCGAAAATAACCTAAATAAATTACACAAATGCTTACCGTAAAATGTAACGTTGTGTTTTGGAAAGACTATTCTAAGGAATGTAATGATTTAGCGATCTTCTAGTTTACTTCACGTGCTTCATTTGAAGGCGATGTTCAGTTCGCTTTGTAAAATTTGAATTAAAACACAAATAAAATACACGAATTTATTGTGTAAGTTATAGTTATTACAGTAAACTGTATTTAAATGGAGTGTGTGTTGTGGATGGAGTTAATAGAGTCGTCCAGTAAGGTTATTTTTATGTAATCAAAGAAGCATACGAAAGCCATACTGAACACATTCATATGCCTAATGCGAATTACAAATGCTAAATTGAGAATTAATCTTTCTTTGGATGCTTGATTTGCGTTAGAGGAAGGCTTTAAGACTAAGCAGAATCCTCTGCCTGGTCAGTCCTCGTTTTGATTTCTGCAAATCGGTTTTGGCAAACGTTAATGCAAAAAACGTGATTATTGTTCGTCAAGCCACGCCACAAAACAGAGCACTAACGTTAAGTTACTTGGAAAAAAAAATCTGAGTGAATAACGTTACACGATTGACAAAAAAAGTCGTCACTATTGTAGTACTGATAAATAGAGGGAAAAACAGCATTTACATTTAAGTTATAGGGTATTCTTAACCTTGTTAACCGTGTGGTTGTTTATGATCTTAGACGTAGAACATAACGTGCTTCACATAACATCTGGTCTAAAACACCGAATATATATAATCATGTTGAATTATCAGCAAATGTCTAATATTTCAGGAGCTTAGTTTTTTTTTAGCATACCTCTTCTTAGCACTATTTAATTGGTTAAATGTAATTTGGCATTGTTCTTTTGCATTGAATGTGATTTATCTAATATTCTCGTAATACTTATGTTGTGTTTTAAACATTAACAATTCATGTCAATTTAGTTAGAATGTAACACTGCATGTCAAACTGATTTTGTTTTTCTTTTCTTAGGTTTGGAATGCAGTGTAAGCTTTGCAAATTTTCCCACAGTAGCAGAGAGGTCCTCTTGAAACACTACAGGCTTCGGCACTATCAAGGGCGATCCTGGCAGCATCCTTGCTTGTATACTGACTGCGTCTGCACTTTTAAAACTGTAGGTGCGTTAAAAACACATTTGACAAGATCACACAAACACACTGCTGCACTTAATGACCACTTTAATTTTTCATGTGAGTTATGTGATTTCAAAGATGTTTGTCAGCCATCCCAGTTTTTAAACCATATCAGAAAAATCATTTGAGGAGGCATGACACAGTCAGTTGTCCTTTTAAAGATTGTGAGCTGACAACTAATGTCCTTTCAACTTTTAGTAGCCACATATCTCGGAAGCATAAATCTCAAGGTTTTGAAGATTTTAGCTCTTCTGTTACATTGCGAACTGATCGTTTGGAAAGCTATGAAGAGACAGGGTCGGAAGAGTCAACAGATCCTATGCAGAATCTGCAGTCAAATGTTAGTGATGTCACTGTTCCTGCAGTTCCTTCTGAACATGAAACAAACGTGTATTTAGAGCCTGTAGAGTATAGAAGTCTGGAGCACAAACTTGCATCATTGATCCTTTACATGCAGACAATTTTGCATGTTTCAAAAAGTGCAATTCAGGAGATATTAAGTTGGATGTGTGATATTGTTTCCTTGTCTAGGTATACAGCAAAACAATCGATCAGGGATATTTTAAGAAAGTATGAAAGTCACATTGATGAGTCATTGGCAGAAGAGCTTGCTGAATTGTTATCAGCAGAAGTGCTCAAAACAAATCCTGTTTTTACAGCCACTGCAAAGAAGGGTACTCTCTCAACAGAATACAGATGGAATGCTTATTTTAAAGAGCATTTTCAAGTAATTGATCCTGTGGAGTACCGATTTGATAGACTACACCAAAATAGCTTTGTGTATGTCCCGGTGTTGAAAGTTCTTGAAGTGTTGCTGAACAGAGCAGATGTCTTGGAAAAAGCTGTTTTTGTTGAGGAGGATTTACCAGGACAGTACACATCAACTCGTAGTGGGATGTATTACAAAGAAAACCAACTTTTAGGGGTACAAAGTGATTGCATTTCAATGTCGATGTACACTGATGAATTTGAGGTTTGCAGTCCCCTGGGGACTTCAAAAAAGATTCACAAAATCACAGCAGTTTATTGGGTGCTTCTGAATTTGCCTGCCAAATTTCCGTTCTACACTTTCCTCAATACAACTTGCTATGCTTGGAAAAAGCAGTGATATAAAACAGTATGGCTATGACAAATTTTTTCATCCACTGTTAAAAGACATGAAAGACCTGGAGCAGAAAGGTGTGTTTGTTGAAGCACTGAATGCACATCTCAGAGGAACGGTGTATTGTGTATGTGCTGACAATCTTGGGGCTCACAGTCTTGGTGGCTTTCAAGAAAGCTTTCAGGCTGAAAACCTGTGTAGATTTTGCCAAGTCAGCAAAGATGACATACAGACACAATATGCTAGTTGTTTTCAGCCTCGAACCGTTGAACAGCACAACTCCATTACAAATGAACTGAGAGACCACCATGAGCTTCAGAGCAGACTGGGTGTAAAAAAAGAATGTGTTCTCAGTAAGCACCTTTCTTTCTTTCACCCAATAACTGGGTTCCCTCCAGATGTCCTCCATGACACACTTTGGAAGGAATTGTTCCATCTGAGTTATCAGTGTGCTTAAAAGAACTCATCACAAAGAAATATTTTACTCTTGATACTCTGAACAAATGTATCAAGTCCTTTCCTTACAAGGACTCAGACAGAGTAAACAGACCCCAAGTAATTTCCCGGTCCAGTTTCTCAAAGAAAACCATAGGTGGGAATGGGCATGAGAATTGGGCATTACTACGCTTATTACCATTATTGATTGGTAATCTTGTACCCAATTCTGAGCCTGCTTGGGAAATTTTGATGGACTTGAGGGAGATAGGTGGAGTTGGTTATGTCAGTCAAGTTCTCAGAAGCAATGCTATGCTTTTTAGAACGAAAAATTGTAGAACACAGACAACTACTCCAAGACACATTCCCAAACCTGAAATTGCGCCCGAAACACCACTACGTGGAGCATTATCCACACCTGATTCGCCTGTTTTGGGCCATTAGTTGAGCTTTGGACATTCAGATTCGAGGCAAAGCACAGCTATTTCAAAGGTGTTGTGCGTGATGTCCACAATTTTAAAAACATTCCACTCACCTTGGCAACTAAGCATCAGCTTATGATGGCCCATTATCTCAATGGTCCAAGTCTCTTTTCGTCACCTTTGTCTGTGCAGAAGGTAAAAACTGTAAGAACATGTACATTGGAAGAACTGCAGAAGACTGCAGTTCGTAAAAAAATACCCGCACAAAGAGGTTTTGTCACTTGCGTCTGATGTGCATTTGCATGGAATTCACTTCAGTGAAGGCATGATTTTGTCCTTAGGTCAATGCAGTGGCTTGCCTGATTTTTTCAGAATACTTAGTGTACTTGCCAATGCTAACAAGGTGGCCTTTCTTTGCAAAAGGCTTTCATCATGGTACATTGAGCACTACAGGTGTTATGAGTTTTCTGAAACAAGTGCAATTGAAATCCTTGAGCCAGATGATCTTAATGATCCTCATCCTCTCACGTCGTATACAGTTCAGGGAAGGAACATGATTGCGCTAAAGAGATTCCTTCTCCATTAATTGTTCTTCACAGTCACACAATTTACATTAAAAGTGGGTCATTGTATTCTGATTTGAACCTTAAATGTAACAAAGTATGTCACAGGTTGATGGAACTGTTCCCAAAAAATGTAAATTACATTTTAGACCTGTATGACTTCCTAATGCAGAAGACAAAAGTGGTTGTTTTAAAGGGTAAGTTCACTCAAAAATGAAAATTCTGTCAATAATTACACACCCTCTTGTCAGTCCAAACCTGTAAGACCTTTGTTCGTCTTCGGTACATAAATTAAGATATTTTTAATTAAATCCGAGAGCTCTCTGACCCTCCATAGACAGCAAGGGTCCAACCACGTTTAAGGTCTAGGAATGTACCAAGAACATCATCAAAATATTCCATGTGACATCAGTGGTTCAACCATAATTTTATGAAGCTATGAGAACACTTTTTGTTGGTACTCTCCAAAATGCCACTAGGGTGACGTTGAGGAGAAGAATTGTTGAATAAAGGTATTTTTTTTTTGTTTTTTTGCAAACACAAATAATACTCGTAGCTTTATAAAATTACAGGTGAACCTCTGATGTCACATGGACAATTTTGTCAATGTTCTTGGTACCTTTCTGGACCTTGAATATGGTAGGACCCTTGCTGTCTATGTAGGGTTAGAGAGCTCTCGGATTTAATCAAAAAATATCTTAATTTTTTTCTGAAGGCGAACAAAGGTCTTAGGGGTTTGAAACAACATGAGGGTGAGTAAATAATGATAGAATTTTCATTTTTGGTAAACTATTCCTTCAGTGAATTTGACAGTCTGCTTTTTTTTTTATTCTCAATAGTGCCATATATCTAACTTTAAAGATTAAAAAAAGACCCGGAAATCTCAAAAGTACTTCATTTTACTTGTGCATTTTACTTGTGCATTATATCCCAAGTTTTATAATGTTTTTGGAACCTTTCAGCAAGTCAGTATACACTGCTGTTGTGTTGAAAAGACAGATATTCGTTCTAAAAAATTTTTTTTTTTTTTGTCTGCATTAGAAAGTAACACAGATTTAGAATTATGTGACTTGGCAAGGCTTAGCAAATTATGAGTTTTTATTTGGGAACTACCCCCTTAAGTAATTTTACATGTTACCACATATTAAGCTTTGCCATATACTTAATGTACTTGATTTATTTTTAATCAGAATTTTGTTTTACAGAATATGCGGCTCCGTGTTGTGTTGGCCCCTGATAATATTAGGAGGCTGGATATTTTGGAAAATCTCACTTCGGTTGAACACTTGAAAACAATTCTTCAAGAAAGGCTTGAAATCAAGGATGATTTTCTGATTCAGTTTGAGGATCCTGAGTTCGGAAATGAACTCTGTAACTTGACCAATATAACAGAGCTTCCACCAGAAAGAGCAGTGCTGAAGATACTCCAGAAAGTACCTGAAGACTCAGAACCAGAGACCTCGATTTCCTCTTTAGACACTGCCAGTGTGTCCTCTCCATCTGATAGCTCAAACCAGAGTTTCCCCTTTGTGTCTGTGAGACAGCATGGAAATTCTCAGTGGCCATCTCCTTTCCCGATTCCCAAGTTCTCTTATGATGTTGAGTTGCAGCTTGAGAAAGGGAATGGGAATTTTAAAGAAGATGGAACACTGCTCACTGTACCAAGAGAAATGAAAATGGACATCCTGGACAGCATAGCTCAGGCAATTTTTTCATTCAAAGCTTACCCAAACAATCAAGAGTTGGAGTCTGTGTCTGCTGCACTGATTGAAAAGTATCCATGTCTAAAGGACCCAGGCTCAGGAACAGGTTATCACAGCTGGACTATGAGCATCAAATATAAGATTGGAAACTACCGTCAGAAACTCCGAACAGCAGGTTGCTCTGAAGTCACTGTGAACCAAAAAAGAGTGAACAATGACTCTAGATGTTTAAAGAAAGCAAAGAGATGTGAGATAAACTTCCTCCCGGACAACCCAGTAGGGCAGACAGATTATTCCTTACAAAAGGAAAAAGATGCACTACAGGAGGAAATGAAGAAAAAACATTTCAGCATGGCAGTTGTTGACTCCAAAATGGATCTGACGTTCTCTCTGAGAAGGAAGGAGATAGTTGATGAAGAACCTCTTTTTGTGGCTGATGTCCTAAAACAATGGCCAGCATTGTTTTTGGAAGATCAGGTGAGTTTATGTATTCAAGATGATTTATTTATTTAAAGATTAATTAACTTGTGTGGTCTTAATTCTTACTGTTCACTCTGTGTGTGTGTGTGTGTGTGTGTGTTAAGGTCTGTGCTGAGTTTTACAGAATTACACAAACCAACCTGAAGAGTACCTTTTTGTCTTCTTTGGATGAATACGCATCAAAGATGATTATGTTGTACCGATCACGTGGTGGAGCCTATGGAGATGAAATGAAGACCCTCCTAGACCAACTTGATCAAGTAATAATTTAGCAAATTAAGTAATTCTTTTGTCAAATCATGTAAACATTGTAAAATTTGTAACCTGTGAGTGAGCATAATAGTTGCCCTTGAACACTCCACTTTTTTGGAAATGGGCTCATTCTCCAACTCCCCCAGAGTTAAAAAGTTGAGTTTTACTGTTTTTTTTTTTAATCCATTCAGCTGATCTCCAGGTCTGGTGATAGCACTTTTAGCATAGCTTAGCATAGATCATTGAATCTGATTTGACCAGTAGCATCGTGTTCAAAAATGACCCAAGAGTTTGATATTTTCCCTATTTAAAACTTGACTCTTCTGTACTTACATCGTGTACTAAGACCAGCGGAAAATGAAAAGTTACGATTTTCTAGGCCGATATGGCTAAGAACTATACTCTCTTTCCAGCGTAATAATCAAGGAACTGTGCTGCCCTACCATTGGCCAGCAGGCGCAGTGATATCACGCAGCGCCTGAAAACAGCCAGATCCTCTTGCTTGCACAGGGAATGTGTGTTGCACGCTGTGGACTATTTCCACAGGCGCTGCATGATATCAGTGCACCTGGTGCGGCCATGTTACGGCAGCACAGTTCCTTGATTATTATGCCGGAATGAGAGTATAGTTCCTAGCCATATCAACTTTTCATTTTCCGCCGGTCTTAGTACACAATATAACTACAGAAGATTGAAGTTTTTAAATAGGGAAAATATCGAAACTCTTTGGTCATTTTTGAACACGATGCTACTGGTCTAATCGGATTCAATGATCTATGCTAAGCTATACTAAAAGGGCTATCCCCAGTCCTGGAGATCGGCTGAATGGATTCAGAAATGGTAAAACTCAATTTATTAACTCTGGGGGAGCTGGAGAATGAGCCTATTTCCAAAAAAAAAGTGGAGTGTTCCTTTAAAGGTAAGCCCTAAGCTTTTGGTTGAATATAACATGCATATAACTTTTTTCTGTGTCATTCAGGCTTCTGATGTGCTTGCTCAAAGAAAAGCTACAGCTCTCAAAGGTCTACCTTTGTTTATGAGGGAAAAGTCTAGAAACTTCCTGGAGTCATGCCTGGTAAGCGTGTTATCAGTCTGTTGTCAACATATACACTCATACCTGAGGTATGACCAGATGCTGTAAAGAGAAAACAGTTTTGTCTGGTGTCCGAAACTAATCTGCTAACTGTTCTCTGAAAGAGTAGAATGGAGGAGACAAAGTGTTGGCAAAAATGTATTTATTGAATAATCCAAGTTGAATCATTCTCAGTGATGAGTCTAACAGCACAAATTAAAAAAGTGTTATATCAAAGCAAACACAATGGAAAATGACCAAACAATATAAAAAACTCTTTGTGGTCCAGCAGAATTTAATCAATTTAAAAAATGTGTTTTGATTCTGTCTTTGTTGTTTTTTTTTGTTTTTTTTGATGCAGGACACAGACCCAGAAAACACTCGCACAAAAGGGATGAAGATGGGTATCTTAACTGTCATTGAAGATGACGTTGCCACCATCCATTCAAACCCAAATGTAAGGTGCCTGTCTGTAGTTCTAGAGGAGCAAGTTGTGTTGGATAATGTTCAAGACCTCCCTACAGCTGTTGCTCTCCTATTTGGCTTGATTTACGCTCTCAACATTAGCTATCCTAAAGAACTAAAATACACTTTTGAAACCATTCAGAAAGTGTTTATCGGCCTTGACCCCCAGTGCTCTGCAAGAGTCCAGTCCTTCAAAAACAAATTGTTAAAGTTTTAAGTAGCTGCAGTTCGTATGGCTAAACAAAAGTGCAAGTACTGATTTGTTCCTGTTAGTTCAGTAGCTGTATAACAGTGTAACATATGCCAAAGACAGTTTTGAGTTTTAATGTAAGGTTTTATGACAAAGTTGTGTTTTAAACAGTTGTAATACTTGATACCTCTAGCACATGTTGAAACTCTGAAGTCGTTTATTGCTGCTGCATTTTAAGATTGTTATTCTGGCTCTTGTTTGAGAACAATTTTGTTTAGCACTTTAAGAGCATTTGTGTTGTTTTACTCCAGCACTTTAAAGGCATTTCAAGATTGCCTCTCTTTTTGCCTTTTATTTTATTTAATTTAATTTAATTTTATTTTGATGACTGGATTAGAACTATATCCAAGTCCAAGTTTTGCATTTCATGCTGACAGAAAATGTGTTGCTTGGCAGAATTGTCAAATAAATATTTTTCTGTAAAAATTAGTCTTTATTTGTGTTTACAGTATGGTTTGCAATCTCTGTGTTTGATTTTTAAAGTGAAGGCCATACAGGAATCTGTGGAAGAAGTTTGAATGCAAGATTTAAAGCTGTAAATTAAAAGAAGAAAATTAAGTTGAACCAACTTAAAACATTAAGGTAATTTGCTGCAAAGCTTTTTTGAGTTTAGTGAACTTCCAGTCTGTAGTTCTCCCTATTCGTTTCTTAAAGTTCACTCAACCCCCTTTTTAACTTTAAACAAACTCAGGATGACTAGTTAGATGTACTTACTGAGGAAGGTATACCTAACTTAAACTAGCAGTTTCAATCAACTTTCTACAATGATTTGGCAAAACTTTAATCATGGAAGTTGAGTAAACTCAAAATTGCTTTGCAGCAAATTACCTTAATTTTTTAAGTTAACTCAACTTTTTATTTTTTACAGTGTGTTGACATGTTGAAAACGATGCTCTATGACATCTGACTGTGGGATAAACAATACAGAAAAAAAATACAAATCTGGATAACCATTCAATCCTACTGAGCAAGCGTTATTTAACACTTTAAATAAGGTTTAATTTGTTAATGATTTAAGGCAGGGGTTCTGCAACTCTGGCCCTCAAGCTCCACTTTCCTGTAGAGCTAGCTAAAAGCCTAATCAAACACACCTGAACAAGCTAATCAAGCTCTTCAGGGTCACTAGAAAGATACTGACAGTTGAGTGGACCTCGAAGGCCAGAGCTGAAAACCACTGAGTTAAGGCATTAGGTATCTCAAACTAACAATTAACAACTTTTTTTTCAGCTTTTATAAATCTAGGTTAAATGCAAGTTTATACATTTACTAACCAACTGTTTATTTTGTTAAATCATGCTTTTAATAATACAGTAGCATACATTATGTTCATAATTCAATTTGAAATGTTAATGGGAAAACAGCTAAACAAGTAAACTTATACTCAATATATTAAATATACCTTTAAAATAACAATGAAATAATTATATTTCCAAGATAAATTTAATCCATTAAATGTGCAAATTGATTCTGCTCTCCAGTTCATTTTTTTTCAAGGCAAGGACTCCTTAGGCAACAGAGACATTGAGCAGGGACCCCCGATACAAAATATGTCAAACAGAGCTACATATTAAGCATAATATCTTTGATATTAAAAGAAACTAACCATATTATAATTAAGAAGTTATATTAAGTAGATCAGAACTATGCACATTATTGTTGTTGCACATGCATCACTGTCTGTATACTGTTCACTGTTAAAACTGACTTTTATGTAGGGCTGGGCAACATATCTAACGATATGATCATGCGCATCTAGTCAGTAAATCTGGTTCCGTGATTACCGATAAATCGCCATCACCTGCTTTCAAATGGAGTGGCATTTAATATAATGAATGCAATATTGCGTACCTTGTCAGGGATCTACGGCTCTGTCTATTAAATGCCGCTCCATTTGAAAGCAGGTGATGGCGATTTAGCTGTAATCATGGAACCAGATTTGTGCAATCAGATGCGCATGATCATATCATTAGATATGTCGCCCAGCCCTACTTTTATGCATCATAAACGTTACAGTAAAAATTACAATTGTTTTCAGTTGCTTTAAATTATTTTAATGGATTTGCAAAGTCATTTTAATTGGACTAATCAGATGGACAATTAAACATTTACCTGAACTTTAGCTACAAGTTTATTACCACATGCATGCATCGTGGTACTCTTGTGAACGCGCGTCAAAGACTGACATGGAAAAGAATAATTGTTGAATAAAGTCCTTATTTTTGGCTTCTTTGCACACAGAAAAATATTCTCGTAGCTTTATAAAATAATGGTTGTACCACTGTTGTCACATGGACTATTTTGACAATGTCCTTACTACATTTCTGGGCCTGGAACGTGGTAGATGCGTTGCTGTCTATGCAGGGTTAGAAAGTTCTTGAATTTCATCCAAAATATCTTAATATCACCGCTGCAAAAAGGAACATTTCACCTTCTCTGAAGCAGAGTCTCAAAAATGCAATGGAGTGAATAATAATTTACTACATTATCATCTGAGGGTGTTTTTGCTTTTGCTTCAGGGTGCTTATATATTTATATTTGACTATGATGTTTTTTACCCATGTTTTGACTGCACTGTCTAGATGATTTTAGTTAACAAAATATTTTTAACGCTGTTAAACTGGAAAAAATTATCACCTGTGTTAACGTGCTAATTTTGATAGCACTAAAAAAAAATATCTCTAACATTTGAAATTCACGGAAAGTTTTTACTTACAGTTACCATTATCTTAAAAGTAAGTGAAGACTGTGTTTGTAGAATGTAAAAACTAGTGTAAATGGACCCATTAAAACCCCTCTGGTTCTACTCAACCCTCTCTGAGCGGGATTCATACCTGTGTTTCCAGCATGGGAGGCAGGCACTCTAATGAGGACACTAAAGAATACAGCCTCTAGTGTAGGGCTGTGCGATATTGAAGAAAAATGCGATATATGATACCTTGTTAAAAAATTCGATATTCGATATGCGATACGATATTGCTTAAAGTGTGTAAAATCTATTTACATTATATTTGAAAATATATATATAAAAAAAAATTATATAACCAATTTGTTTCACATTCTTGAAAAAAGAAAAAAGAATCACTATAACTTTTGAAAGGGACCAGCAGGGTTTTAGCATTACAAAAAAGGTATGTCACAAATCAGAAAATGTTTTTAAAATATAAAACTAAACATATATCATTGTGACTTTGCTTTCCATACACTTTAAGAACTTCATATACCACAGCAAAAACTATAGTCTGAGAAAGTTCAAACATGATTAAAGGCAAGTGAACAGGAAGTTAAAAAAGAAAGAACAATTTACAAGCATAGATAAAATAAACAGTATAGTATTCAGGTACAGAAATGTAATGTGTAAAATAAAATGGCTTAGTGTTCACTGTATGAATTAAATTTAGATTAATCTTTGTTATAGCTGTTTTGTTGTTTGATTAACATTAGTGAAATATTCAGCAGCACGTATTTATAGGCTGCTGTCCCTTCAAATCTGACTGCACGGATCCAGTATATATGATACACATCCGATTTCTTTATCAGCTATTTAAATTCATTTAAAACATAACCGACTGTTTTTATGAGAATGATCCATCGAGATGGGTACTATTGACATAATTGTGTATGTGTCTGTTCAAACATAAGGAGGAGATGCGAAAGACGAATCAACTTGGTTCACGTGCCGTCTGAAACGCGTCTCTGTGTGTGCGCTTTGTACGTGTGCGGCTGAACTGAAGAGACGCTGTGTGTGATGCGGCTTGTGCGCGTGCTTCAGGTGTGAGTCAGACAGCAAGACAAGACAGCAGAGAGTTGTTTTCTGTGACTTATTGCACTTAGCCTAACTCTTTTAAACGTCAAGCAATTCTCAGCTATATGCGTCAAACTAAAACTTTCACCTTTTGCAACATTTTGATTTAAGTAGCCTATTATTAAAATAATTGCACGCCTTTGCAATATGCATATTGCGATATTTACATTTGCGGTATTTCGATAATTTTGATATATTGTGCAGCCCTACTCTAACATGTATCGCTTTTATACATATTTTAATATTTTTGTAATTTACATGGGATTGATTTAATACAGTGCTTTTTTTGAGAAGGAAAAACAGAAATACTCACCCACACATCCAGCATGCAGAGATCATGGAGCAACCATCCCAATGACCAGATGTCGCTACAAAGATACGGATAACAATGAAAAAAATAAAAATAAATAAATAAAATAGCTGTACTTGATAAAGTAAATTGCATTATTTTACACAACTAAAATCTAAAGTATTTCATCAAGGAAATTGTAACTTTGGCCAACATTTTGTAACAACTTTAACAAGTATATCAGAATTTTGCATTCAACATACAAAAAGCAAACCTTTTGGACTTATATTTCTTTTTCAAAACTTCTGGACTGACATACAGCTCTGCACCCATTACTGATTCTGCATACGCATCAGCTCTGAAAAAAAGAACAATTCATGTAAACCTAAACTTATAAAACGTCGAAAAGATTAGGGATGTACCAAGCATCTGCCCCCCCCCCCCCCCAAAAAAAAAAAAAAAAAAAAAAAAAACAAATCTTACCAACAATTTTAACAGAAATATTACTTTAAAATTCAATGACAGAAACACTGATGTTGTAAAAAGCAGCATTCATGAGAAATTATCCTGGTTTAGTAAGAAAAGGTATAAAAGAAGAGTCTTCCTTTATCAGTCATGCCACCCAACGTTAGAACCAGCTTCCAGAAGAGATCAGATGTGATAATGTAGTGGTTATAAAAATTTATATAATTTTCATAAGAAAATATGTAATCATTATGAGTTTTTTTATTTTATTTTTTATCTGTCTGAATGAAGTAGAATGACTGACTCTGGTATGGACTGAGATGTGTTATCTATGCTAATCATTGTGTCTGTACAACATGCTTACAATAGGGAAAGCATGGGTAAAATCCACTGATCTATAATATAGAACTGGATTGCTCATGACGTCATGAAAGTATTGGTAATCCCTAGTGTGCGTAAACGTTCTATTGAATTAATAGAAAATTGTATGATTTTAATGAGAAAACATCACCTAACAAGTCAGCTTTTATAAATCTGAAGTATTTCTGTACATTATTTCAATGCAAACATCCTAGGCATGTAAACGTTTATTTTTTTTTTATGTCGGGAATTTCCCCTACTTATTAAAAACCTACGTTCATTACAGTAGCGAACATCATGAACATGATAAACATCAGACGGACACGACCACAACATATAACACAAACGACACAGTGCTCATTCTGAAATCTGAATTTATTCAGAGAAATAACTGACTATATACAGCACAGATTTAAAGAAATAAAGCTTTATTTCCAAGATAGTAACCTAAGTTAAGCTTTTCATTTCATTATAAAGCAACATTAACAACATAATTGTATTATTCATTGTAATATATTCAAATCCATTTCTGATACTAATACGTTCATGTTTAATAATTCCTGAATAATTATGTTAATAAAGAAATAGTCTATATTTTGTGTTGGACTGTTACCTGTGTCATCAGTGCACATCAGACACACCCACCTAAATGGTTTAAATATATCGCTTATACTGCCCCAAAAGACCGTAAACACTGCAGATAACATCTGAAGTAAACATTAATTTACATACACATAAAACATAAAACTAGTCCCGTTTGACTGATTTCCTTCAAATCGGGTGATTTTAGGACAGCGGTTTGAATGTGACTCAATGGTGCTCTCTGCCCGTAGGGATTAGTAAGATGGCGGATCGAACACTTCCGGTGACTTCACTGCCTGCTGGCAGTTTAGAATGCGATGAGCGATCCAGTCATATATAGATCAGTGGAAAAATCCCATTTATTGGACTGAATGTTTACGAATTTTGGTTCAGTACTGATACAAATTTGTGTAACGCCTACATAAAAGTGAAAGTTACAAAGGCTACCGGGGGAAAAAGGGGGACTGAGTGCATGGGGCCCAGAACAATGTACTTTCACTGAACGAGATTTTAAAATCTGGATATTTTCAGAGAAAATAGATATTCTGATGATTAATTGTACAGAATATTCCAAACTCGACAGAACTTTAACGTTTTATCCAACATAAGCCGATGTGAGAAAGCAGTGGTTGGTAAACATACATGACTGTTTCATCACAGGGTGTCAGTGCTCTATATACTAATTGTGACGTTGAAGTGTGTGCAAGATAAATACCTTTATTGATCTGTATTAAAATGAGCTTAAGTGGCCGAACAAGAAATTAAGTCACAATAGTTCTAAGTAGAATCCAATGCTGTATTATGGAGATGCTAGGAGGTGAAGGGGCAGAGGTGGGTGCAAATTTCTGTGCAAAAGATTGAAGAACATGCGTTGAATGGTCTTAAATAGGGTTGTTGTTTAGAGTAGCTGGAGAAATCGATCAGCTGAGTGATACCTGATATGGTACCGTAAGCATATATACTATACTGTATGTTTAAAATAGTATGAATGCAATCTGGGCAGTGGGCAAGTGGTCTTCCTGAACTACACCTGAATTCTCTACACTCTCTCTATTTTGTAATTGTCGAATTCTCTGCATATGTGTAATGCTAAGAAATAATTGGTTCTTATCAGGCTGGGGGATCCATGCCTTAAGGATGCATCTTAAACTGTTTAGTATGGCAACTGAGCACCTTAAATCCTAAACTTTCGACAAATCCAAGAATTGGCAACAAGTGTTTCAATATAAACACTTTCCTTTATAGTTGAAATCTATAGTAGTATGCCCATTGCCAAGATTGCATGCATACTATTTTAAACATATGGTATATTATCTAATTTGTGGATCTTATTTTATGATAGTAATCTGATCATAACA
Organism: Cyprinus carpio; assembly: GCF_018340385.1. Taxonomy (NCBI): domain Eukaryota; kingdom Metazoa; phylum Chordata; class Actinopteri; order Cypriniformes; family Cyprinidae; genus Cyprinus; species Cyprinus carpio. Next base: position 5,961,747 of record NC_056578.1, on the reverse strand, counting down.
TAAATATATTATGAAATACTATAGTTAGAATGTGTTTGGTCATCGCAGAAAAAGTGAAGTGTGATTGAAATAAAGATCTATGTATGTTTGTACAGTATATATATATATATTTTAACTATGTATGCATCTATGCATGAGTCTATGTAAGTAATTAAGCATTTATTTACTTACCTTTCCAATCCTTTTGAGCATCCAAAATCTCCAAGATTGATGTAACCATCCTCAGTCAGAAAAAACATTCTACAATGACAACAGAAATGATTATTTACTGAAAACTATTATTATTTTATATTATTTGGTTTGGTGACAAATTATTTATTGAGCTTTTGTCAGTGTTTACATGTGGTTTTATATCTCTGTGAATATTCCTCTTATGAATATACTGCAGAGCCAGACAAATCTGAACAAACCAGTCAAGAATCTACACAGATGATAAACATGGAGAAAGCAGAGTTCATTAGTACAGTATTTACTAAGTAGTTAAACATTGCAGACCTATGTATTTGTATTTTATTTATTTTCAGCTATCACTTTATACCCTAAAAGGCTACATCTTTACGTTTTTTGAGTCTTTCATCAGTACCAGAGTACAATCTGCCCATTAAAAAGTGTACAGATATTCTGTAGGGTGGTCTGGACTTCCTCAGTACTTTCCATTTTAGTACTATTCTGGAGCATTAATGTAACCTATGGGATACATGTTACTTGTTCTAATGTTTTTTGATGTGAAAGCATCATCTGTGCCTCTGTAAGAATATATTCAATGGGGCATGAACTGAGAAATCTGTAAAATAAGAAACAAAGCAGAATTGAGTACAACCTAGATTTAATTCAACTGAGTGTAATATTCTAGAACTATGTCCTCCATAACTCTAAGTGCACTGTTCTGACCCTTCTTGGCACTGAGTGTACAAGTTCATGACAAATTTTCACATCTGTCCTGTTTAACTCCTGAATTAAATGCTCTGGTCTTTAATGGGGAGTTTTGCTCAGATCGTCTCTACAGAAACCCCCACAGCTGCTTCAGTTTCCGATTTTTGTATTACATCACAAGCGTGAACTCGTGAAATCAGAGAACACGGGCTGAAATATCGGCGGTGGGTCAAACAAAGTGTAGAGGACATAGGGGTGACATAGGAGTGACAGTTCACTCATTTTCTCGATGCATCGATTACAAACTCTGACGATGCATATGCATCGATCTTGAAACATGATTTTTGAATCGTATGCGGACAGTAATTGATTTAAAATGCTAAGACTCGGATGAATCGCGATTTCTATAGTGATTCAATGGTTTCAAAATATATACAAATTAAATTACTACACGCACAAATTAATGGAGACCTCGAACAGTGTTCGCGCCTCGCATCGCTCCTTCACGCGCTCCACTATTACCGCCCGAGACTGTCACAGGATTGCGCTCGCGCTCTGTTCGTCATTGACGCAGCAGCAGATGTGTTCTCTCCTTAGCTCTCGTGGCCAGTAATACTAAAGTGAAGTAGCTGTAGTTTGTCAATGGCTCTCTGCATCTTACCGACGGCGTTACCTGAGCAGTCGAAAGCTGCGTATTTATTGCATGGACAGAGCAGAAATGTAAATGTTTAAATCATACACACAGTTCCACTGAATGATAAATGTGTTTTAACAATGCTGATAAACCGAATGTACGAAGGAAACTGTTAAAATAACCACAGCACTAACAACGACCTTGAAATAAGAGCGCAAGGTTTATCTGATAATCATGCATGAAAGTAGCTTTTCTTTGCTTTAGCAAACAGACATCTGGCGCGTTTTCTCTCAGAATCATCATTCGCTGATGGAAAAGTTAAATAGCTACTATAGCATTTTATTTGTGAAAATGAGATAAAGAAGTTTTCGCACTGAAAGAGAAGTGATCTCGCTCTCATAGACGTGCCAGGCTTTATCTGCAGCTAAACTGAATAAAAGCAGAATGAACTGATGAAACGTAAAAAAATAAATAAAAAAAATACAAAATAAATAAATAAAATGTTTGAATGATGCAGTGCTTATTGCCATATCATTTATTACAGTACAGAAACTATAAAGTATATTTTCTACCTTATTCTGTGCAGAAAATTGAAATAATTGCTAATTAAATGTAGTAAAACAATCATAAAATTGGCATTAGGAAAAAAATATCAATTACAAATGATTGATTATTATTATACAGCAGTGCATTTGATTTCTTATAGCAAATTAAAAGTAATAAAAAAGAAGAGAATTCCTTGTAAAAATAGTAATAATTAATAAAATGATTGTATTTGACATTTCTATCACTTCTGAAATAATGGCTACGCCCCTGGTGTGACAAAATGTTAGATTATGCATAATAATTTTAAAGCTTTTTTTTTTTATCTTGGCTTTTAAAATCAGTGGAATTTTTTTTTTTTTTTTTTTAATCTCTATATATGGTTCTCTAACCATAAAGGCTGGTGTTTTTTGCCCCCTGGCTAAGCATTTAAAGAATTTAGGGGAAGCATTTAAATAATCCTGTGAATGCACTTAAAGAGTTCAGAATTGAATCATTATAATCAAATTGAATTTAATTGTGAATTGAATCGAATTGAATCATTCTAAATTTGCAAAAATCGTTCTTGAATCGAATCGTAAACCTATGAATCGTGAATCGAATCGAAGCCTACCCAAAGATTCACAGCCCTAGGAGGACAGAATCACCTTTTTCTAAAAGTGCAATATTTTTTCTTAACAATTTTGGAAACAAACAAACAAAAAAACACAATCAAACACAAAGCATTTTGGATTTTTCTAAGAGCATATTAACTAACTTTAGACAGAGTTACTATTAGCCATTTATCGAAGGAACAATGCATAACTTATACATTAATATTACAAACTTGTACATAAATGTTTATCTTCATTAAAATGAATGAATGTACATTTGCCAAGAGTATGTATGTCCATATAAGACACTCACCTGCTGTTCTTCAAAAAACCCTCTCTCTTTCTGTGCTTTCATCCTCTGGTAAAGATTTCCTCCAGCACAATACTCCATCACAACATAAAAGAGTCCACCTTCTTTATCTAAATAAAGAAATATCCAGTCAGTAATATAACTTAGAATCATGTATTAATATAATGGCTTTATTTCCAAAATCAACAAATGTTTTTGTTTTGTTCATGATTGTCACAGCCACACCATCTACACTCCCTGCATCGGACACTTACGCCACGCCCACTCGTTCCCAATCACCAGAATTCTGAACACCTGGGCATCATCACCAGTGCCACACATAAAGCCCTCAGTCACCATCACTCATTGTCTGGTCTTGCACCGATCTCCTTACTTACCTGAACACCCTTCGTCAAACCTACCTGACCTGTTGTACCCTCTTCATCCTCCTCTGCCTACCTGTTCCCATCGTCTTCGTCGGAATCACCACCTGTATCACCATCACCTCAAGGAAAGTTGTGTTACCATTGTTTGTCTACGTGTCAAGATTCACCTGTGTCTGAAACCTCTGAATACAATTAAACACTATTGCACTGAATCCTCTGTGTCCTCGTCTTAGTCTGACAGAAGACCAGACCTCATGCAGAGCTCTTCAGACACAGGCGAGGACCGCCCCGCGGATCCCTTCACTGAACTGGTTCACGCTGTACGGTCCTCACTCATGCAACTTCCCTCACCTGCCGTCAACTGCTCATCGCCATCAAACACCGCTACTATTCCGGTCACTTCTTCAGTTGCCCCTGCGAGTCCCATGGCCAAACCAGCGACATACAGCGGCGCGGCGGAGGATTGCAGCGGGTTTCTGCTACAGTGTTCACTCTACCTGGAGTCCAACGCTCACTTATTCACCACCGAACGCAGTCGAGTTGCCTTTATCATCAATCTGCTTACAGGTAAAGCTCTCCAATGGGCCCAATCTCTCTGGGAATCGAATTCCTCTGCTACTGGATCTGTGACTGATTTCTGTTCCCAGTTAAAGTCTGTCTTTGGTCAACAAACGTCTGAATTATCTGTCCATGATCAACTGTTTACAATTCGCCAACAGCGAAATGAGTCCGTGAGTGATTATGCTGTTCGCTTCCGTACCCTCGCTTACATCAGCGGTTGGAATGAAACGGCCTTAATTACCGCCTATCGCCGCGGTCTATGTGAAAAAATACAAAGTTTGATTGTTGTATATGAAGATTCACTGGGACTGGAGTGTCTAATCCAGAAATCCATCAGAGTCGCCCAGAGACTCACTGCATGTAAACAACTCACTCCCCGCTGTATGTCCTCCGCCCGCTCTACCATCTGTCGCTCCTCCAGCACCTGAACCCATGCAAGTAGATTCACACCATCTATCTACATCAGAACGTCAGCGGAGGATTAACACCGGGCTGTGTCTCTACTGTGGGGGAGAGGGACACCTATTACCATCATGTCCCGTCCGACCTCCACGCCCAGCGGTGAGTACCATCCATCTACCACCTCAAACTGCTCAATTGATTCAAACCTGGGTTACTCTAAGACATCTCCACTCTTCTATTTCAGTACAAGCCCTCATCGACTCCGGCTCAGCGGGGAACTTCATCAACCAGCAAACATTAAATCGTCTAAGTGTCAAGCGTCATCGAAGCCCCGTCGAACTCAGAATCACGACCATACAAGGAAAGCCGCTGGGCCGAGGTCATATCCGCTATTTCTCCCCCACAGTCATCCCTCCGCGTGGGTTCCCTGCATGAGGAAGACATCACGTTCATGGTGCTGGAGGAATCCACCGCAGACATCATCCTGGGACGCCCCTGGCTTAACCAACATCAACCACACATCCATTGGCCCACAGGTGAGATCCTGAAATGGGGAAAATCCATGGGACTGCGCTATCGACCTCCTGCCTGGAGCAACCGTTCCCAAGGGACGAGTCTATCCTCTGTCCATCCCGGAGCAGAAGGCCATGGAGGAGTACGTACAGGAAGCTCTCGCTCAAGGATTCATCCAACCATCCACTTCCCCTGCCGCTTCCAGCTTTTTCTTCGTGGCCAAGAAGGACGGAGGCTTGAGGCCGTGCATTGATTATCGCCATCCCTCAATTCTCAAACCGTCAAATTCAGCTATCCTCTTCCCCTGGTCCCAGCTGCCTTAGAACAACTACGCGGAGCAAAGATCTTCACAAAACTGGACTTGAGGAGCGCCTACAATCTAATCCGTATCCGGAAGGGGGACGTGTGGAAGACAGCTTTCATCACTCCTTCCGGGCACTATGAATACAGGGTCATGCCGTATGGGTTATCCAACAGTCCTTCCGTCTTTCAGAACTACATGAACGAAATCTTCAGAGAATACCTTAACCAGTTCGTAATAGTCTACATCGATGATATCCTCATTTACTCCACATCCCAGGAAGAACACATCCAACATGTCATACTGGTACTCCGAAAACTCCGAGAACACCATCTGTACCTCAAGTTAGAAAAGTGTGAGTTCCACACGCCCTCAGTCCAGTTCCTGGGATACATCATCGGCCCACGTGTCGTGAAGATGGACCAGGGGAAGGTGGAGGCCATCACACACTGGCCCCAACCTGGCTCCATAAAAGAACTCCAACGCTTCCTGGGCTTTGCCAACTTTTATAGGAGATTCATCAAGAACTACAGTTTACTCAGCTCACCTCTAACTTCACTCCTCCTCCGGAACCGGCCCAAGTCTCTGTCCTGGAACCCCATGGCCACTGAAGCTTTCCACCATCTCAAACAAGCCTTCAAGACCGCTCCGATCCTAGCTCATCCTGATCCCAGCCGACAGTTCATAGTGGAAGTGGATGCTTCATCGACCGGGGGTCGGAGCGGTACTCTCCCAGCGGCAGGGGGATCCTCCACGACTCCATCCATGTGCCTTCTTCTCGAAGAAGCTATCCCCGGCGGAGCAGAATTACGACATAGGAAATCGTGAACTACTGGCTATCAAGCTGGCTCTGGAAGAGTGGCGTCATTGGCTGGAGGGAGCCAAGGTCCCTTTCGAGGTGATCACTGACCACCGGAACCTGGAATACCTCCGTGAAGCTAAGAGACTGAATCATCGCCAAGCTAGATGGGCCTTATTCTTCACGAGATTCGACTTTAAAGTCACGTATCGCCCTGGCTCCCAGAACAATAGAGCTGATGCTCTATCCCGCCTTCATCAGGCAGACCCAGAACCAGAATCTCCCGAACCAATCCTCCCTCCAGCCGTGATTGTAAGTCCCATTCAATGGGACCTTAATCGTCTGATTGAACAAGAAAACCTTCAACACCCTGCTCCGCCGGGAGGTCCAGAAGGGAAACTCTTCGTCCCTCCTCAACATCGGATTACCCTTCTGGACTTAGCTCACACCTCTCCGGGATCTGGACATCCAGGCAGGAGGCGGACCCTCTCGCTCCTGCAACAACGTTACTGGTGGCCCTCGATGAGTCAGGATACCTCCCGTTACCTCAAAGGATGCTCAGTCTGTGCCATAGCGAACACCCCTAGGAGACTCCCGGAAGGTAAACTGGTGCCTCTGCCCATTCCTGAACGTCCATGGACCCATATAGGTGTAGATTTCATGACTGACCTCCCCCTTTCTCAAGGCAATACTTGTGTGCTGGTAGTAGTCGACAGGTTTTCAAAATCATGCAAACTCATACCTCTCAAAGGACTTCCCACAGCGTTTGAAGCGGCAGAGGCACTATTCCACAATGTGTTCCGTCACTTTGGCATTCCAGAAGACATCATCTCCGACAGGGGTCCCCAATTCATCTCCAGAGTCTGGTCAGCTTTCTTCCGCCTCCTAGGAGTATCCGTCAGCCTCTCTTCAGGATACCATCCACAGACCAACGGCCAGACTGAGCGAAAGATCCAAGAGATCGGGAGGTTCCTGAGGGTCTACTGCCACCGGAATCAGGACTGTTGGAGCCAGTACCTACCCTGGGCAGAATATGCACAGAACTCCCTCCAGCAATCTACCACCGGGCTCACCCCCCTTCCAATGTGTCCTCGGATACCAGCCTCCACTCTTCCCATGGTCGGGTGAGCCCTCGGAGGTCCCAGCAGTAGATCACTGGTTCCGACAGAGCGAGAGGGTCTGGGACTCGGCTCACGTGCATCTCCAGCGGGCAGTTCGGAGGCATAAAGAGCAAGCGGACGCTCGTCGAAGACCTACGCCACAATACCAACCTGGACAGCTGGTCTGGCTCTCGACGAGGGACATCCGCCTCCGGCTGCCCTGCCGTAAGCTGAGTCCTCGATACATCGGACCATTCAAGATCGAACGGCAACTGAACGAAGTGACCTATAGACTCCAGCTACCAGCACAGTACTGTATCTCACCTTCATTCCATGTTTCACTCCTCAAACCATTCACTGAACCTTTGTCTCCTCCATCCACAGAGCCTGGTGATGATGCCGTACCTCCTCCTCCCCGCCATCGAAGAAGACAACAGCATCTTCCGGGTGAGAGCTATCCTCGACTCTCGACGACGGGGGTCCTCAACTGGAGTACCTTGTAGACTGGGAGAACTACGGCCCGGAGGAGCGTTGCTGGGTTAATCGTAATGACATCCTGGACCCTAGCCTTCTCACCGAATTTCACCGAGACCATCCAGACCGCCCCGCTCCCCCGTGGCCGTGGTAGACCCCGTCGTCGTTCAAGATCCCAGCCGTCAGGAGCCGCCCGTGGGGGAGGGGGTACTGTCACAGCCACACCATCTACACTCCCTGCATCGGACACTTACGCCACGCCCACTCGTTCCCAATCACCAGAATTCTGAACACCTGGGCATCATCACCAGTGCCACACATAAAGCCCTCAGTCACCATCACTCATTGTCTGGTCTTGCACCGATCTCCTTACTTACCTGAACTCGCCCTTCGTCAAACCTACCTGACCTGTTGTACCCTCTTCATCCTCCTCTGCCTACCTGTTCCCATCGTCTTCGTCGGAATCACCACCTGTATCACCATCACCTCAAGGAAAGTTGTGTTACCATTGTTTGTCTTCGTGTCAAGATTCACCTGTGTCTGAAACCTCTGAATATCATTAAACACTATTGCACTGAATCCTCCGCAACAAATACTTCTTATTACAATGATATTATCTTTCTCTACACAGTATGTCTTCATTGCTATTTTTTCTCTTTAATTAAAATACAATTTACATTCATCTTTTCATACAATTTAAACATACCTTCAAATAAATCCATATAAGTAACAATATACCCATGCTCCAGACTTTTCAAGATCTCGACTTCCTTCTTCTGTGGGAAAAAATTGTCATTTGTAATTTTTATTTTTTTTTATTTTTTCCTGAAGCACTTCTACGTAAAATTGACAATCATAGCAATTGCAAAACTGCATCTTTAATAGCATTTTAACAGCAACAAAATATGACATTAATATGGTACTAAATACTTGATTATGCTTTATTGTACTTACATTTTTGGAAATAATCTTTTTGATTACATAAGGATTTCCATCTTTGTCATTCACCAGAAACACTATTCCTGAACCCCTTTGTCCAAGTTCTTTCTGTATGGTGTATCCATGTTCTTCTACCAATTCTACAATCAAGATTTACATGTTAGAAGAGACAGAATTTTCATGAATTGGGAATGCCAGAGGAAGAAGTTATCCGAACACATTTCCACAGTTGTCACTGGTTTGCTCAGAATGGGGGTACAACAGTCCCCTGGTTAGACAACTTAGAAATGCAATTTGACCAGAAACTTATACCACAATATGTGCAATTCTGAACCACAGTAATGAATACACATGAATCACGCTATAGTCATTTTGCAGAAATTACTTTTGTCTCTATTTATTCCATACAGATACATTACTAATTGAAATTGAAGTCATATCCCACATTTTCAACATTAATAATTAAATAATTAGCTAATTAAGAGACATTTTGACATGAAAAATTATATTGACAGAATGTGATGGATAAAATAAAGTAAAAAGAGAGAGAAAATCTAATTTTTTACCCAGCCCCATGAATATTTTATATGGTCTCAAAATTACTATTCTAGAATATCATCATAAGAATCTATCAGAAACACAATTCATAACACATGGGCTATTATATAGAACCTTAGTTGTGAATTTCAGTTGTAACTACATTATCTGTGATATCAAATTGTGGTTTCTGATTTTGCTGCTTGATGCTGCTTACACAAAACACTGATGTTACTTCATTATGAAATTTACTCACGACTGAAATGAGGAGGTGTTCCAATGCTCGAATCACTGTCATCACTGGAGTCAGAGAGATTGGTTTCATTGCTGTCACTTCTGGAGTTAGATGGTCTGCTATAGTTTTGCATCTTTAAGAAAAAGTCATACCATCTCTTAATAAATTATCTTTCATATTTCAAATTGTAAGTCTGTGCACTGTACTTGGGAAAAAGATCCTGCTCCTGTGGGATAAAGGTCAATATTCAAGCTGACTAAAGTTGCCTAGTCAATTGTGTATAAGAAATCATGTTTTTTTTGTTTTTTTTTTTTTTTTTTTCAGTTATATTTGATGATTATATTCTATCATACACAAGTATTTACATTTTGTATAAAGGAGACCTCACGTGTCAAACAGATGGAGTGCAACAAAGAATGGCAGCCCAATAATTCTGACTAAAGTGTTGAAGATGTTTAAAGCAAAAGGAGCCCCTACCAAGTATTGAGTACATGTACAGTAAATGAACTTTCCAGAAGGCCAACAATTCACTAAAAAAGGTTTTGTTTTTTTGTTTTTTTGGTCTCATGAATTATTCTAATTTGTTGAGAATTGGTGGGTTTTTGTTAAATGTGAGCCAAAATCATCAAAATTAAAAGAACCAAAGATCATCTTAGGAGAGTTCAGACTCTCTCCCCAATACAGGAAAGTGAGCTTCATTCTTTACAAGCAAAACTTAATAACTTGAATAATAACAAGGTTAAAGGAGCTTTCATGTGCTCAAGAGCTAAGTAGATAAAGGGCGAGAGGAACACAGATTTTTATTATTTTTTTTCCCCTTGAAAAAAGGAATTTTAATAGAAATTCATTGTCAACATTATGTTTTAATAACACCTTAAGTGAGAACCCTAAATTAATTTCAGAATTTGTTAGTTCTTTTTATGAAAAATTATACCTATCTGATTTTAATTACGTTAGCTGCTAATCTTTTACTGGCAATTTTAAAAATGTTCTCCATTGATGCATAATAACTTTAAAAATCTTTGTGATTCTGACCTCAAGAGAGAAGAATTGCAGTTAGCTCTCCGACATATGAAAAAAGGTAAGAGTCCATGTCCTGATGGAGTTTCGATCGAATTTGAACAATATTTCTAGAATATATTAGAAGAACCACTTTTCTTAATGTACAATGAATGTATTAAAAGACAAACTGAATTGGCCACAACTATGAAACAAGGCTTAATCTCTCTGATCCCTCAGTCAGACAAACATCCTTTGGAAACTGATAATTGGAGACCTATTGCTCTGTTGAATACAGACTAAAAATTATTTCATTGGTATATGCTAGATCAAATTGTTCATGAATCTCAAAAAAGGATTTATGAAAAATAGACATATTAGTAACAACATCCATCTTATTTTTGACCTTTTAGACTATTCTGACAAGACAGAGTCAGGGGCTCGTTTCTTGTTTTTAGATTTTTGTAAAGCCTTCGATACTATTGAACATGGCTTCTTACTTCAATCTCTGAATCGTTTTGGGTTTGGGAATAATTTCATTGATATTATAGAAATGTTTTTATAAAGATATAGTTTTATTACTCTTAATACGGGAACCTCTAAAAGATTTGGTATCCATTGTGGTGTACGGCAAGGTTGCCCGATTTCCCCCTTTCTGTTTTTAGCAATTGCTGAACTTCTCTCTATTAAAAAAAAAAAAAAAAAAAAAACAATCAAAGAATTCTAGCATTAAAAATATTTGATAGAGAAGTCAAAATTTCTCAATTGGCTGATGACACTGTATTATTTGTAAAAGATAAATACCAAGTTAAAACAGCCCTGGATTGTATTTCTAAATTTACTAAACCTTCAGGTTTTCAACTAAATTATCTCAGTTTCACCAGCAAGTGTTACTGGCTTGGAAAATTTGTTTCCATCACAACTTTTTTTCCGCCTACAATGCTGTTATGGAAAAATTGTCTTATTACTTCTAGGAATAAATTTTTATTTTTGCACAAGTGGCTTTAAAGGAATACATATTTTGTTATGGATCTGTTCTAAGATAATGGAAGCATTCTATCTTAAGAAGACTTTATTTTGAACAAAGTTAAAGAGGTGCATTTCAAAATATTTCACAACATTTTTCCATATAAAGTAGCTCTCTCTAACATTGACAATTTTCCAATTTTCAAAAAAAAAAAAAAAAAAAAACTGCATCCACTGTTCCCTTAATGCTGTTTTGGGAAGCTGAACAAGCTTATCTTGACTTTCCTTCACATCCAAAAACAAACACACTTCTTTGGAGACATACTTCTCAAGCAAGTCCTGTGTACAGCACTGCGGATGATGTCAATAATACAAATGAAGCACGTTGATGGGCCGCGCTGTCTCGCTCTTGCTCTATTTACCGTGTGCGTCTTCTGGGATACAAACAAAACATCAGGTCATGCATTGAATTTAATTTAAATCTAGATTTAGATCTAGAAACCTCTAATGATGCGCCATCTATACAAATATGTGACGATTCAAATCTGTTGAGACGTTAAATGAATCGTGATATAGTTGGGGGTGGGAGTTTATATGAATGTATCTTTGAGGGGAACTGACTGTCTTTAGAAAAGTTTTGATGTAATTTTCTTTTCACCTCGTCTCTGTATAATGCATATTAAAGTAGTGTTCATAAGCGCTGCACTGCTTTGTTTACAGCAGTAACCAAGGAAACGCTGTATCTGCTGTTCCATGAGCACCACCTGCTGTCAGAGAGTGAATTTCCGTCTGATTCAGAGCATCTGCTGTCTTTGGTTCGCACTTTACAATATGGCTGCAGTAATAAGCATTTATACATTCTTAACTAACACACACATAATCATGAGTTAATGCACAACTAATTAAGAACTAAACCATTCATTAATGATTACTAAATCAGCAACTAATAAAAAGTCTGTCTGATTAATAAAGTAATATATAGATTGTTATTAATTTAATGTTTCATCATGTATTAATTCCTTAATAACATATACAGGTCCTTCTCAAAAAATTAGCATATTGTGAAAAAGTTCATTATTTTCCATAATGTAATGATAAAAATTAAACTTTCATATATTTTAGATTCATTGCACACCAACTGAAATATTTCAGGTCTTTTATTGTTTTAATACTGATGATTTTGGCATACAGCTCATGAAAACCCAAAATTCCTATCTCAAAAAATTAGCATATTTCATCCGACCAATAAAAGAAAAGTGTTTTTAATACAAAAAAGTCAACCTTCAAATAATTATGTTCAGTTATGCACTCAATACTTGGTCGGGAATCCTTTTGCAGAAATGACTGCTTCAATGCGGCGTGGCATGGAGGCAATCAGCCTGTGGCACTGCTGAGGTGTTATGGAGGCCCAGGATGCTTCGATAGCGGCCTTAAGCTCATCCAGAGTGTTGGGTCTTGCGTCTCTCAACTTTCTCTTCACAATATCCCACAGATTCTCTATGGGGTTCAGGTCAGGAGAGTTGGCAGGCCAATTGAGCACAGTAATACCATGGTCAGTAAACCATTTACCAGTGGTTTTGGCACTGTGAGCAGGTGCCAGGTCGTGCTGAAAAACGAAATCTTCATCTCCATAAAGCTTTTCAGCAGATGGAAGCATGAAGTGCTCCAAAATCTCCTGATAGCTAGCTGCATTGACCCTGCCCTTGATAAAACACAGTGGACCAACACCAGCAGCTGACATGGCACCCCAGACCATCACTGACTGTGGGTACTTGACACTGGGACTTCAGGCATTTTGGCATTTCCTTCTCCCCAGTCTTCCTCCAGACTCTGGCACCTTGATTTCCGAATGACATGCAAAATTTGCTTTCATCCGAAAAAAGTACTTTGGACCACTGAACAACAGTCCAGTGCTGCTTCTCTGTAGCCCAGGTCAGGCGCTTCTGCCGCTGTTTCTGGTTCAAAAGCACACGCTTGTGCACGGTGCTCTGGATGTTTCTACTCCAGACTCAGTCCACTGCTTCCGCAGGTCCCCCAAGGTCTGGAATCGGTCCTTCTCCACAATCTTCCTCAGGGTCCGGTCACCTCTTCTCGTTGTGCAGCGTCTTTTCCCACACTTTTTCCTTCCCACAGCCTTCCCACTGAGGTGCCTTGATACAGCACTCTGGGAACAGCCTATTCGTTCAGAAATTTCTTTCTGTGTCTTACCCTCTCGCTTGAGGGTGTCAATGATGGCCTTCTGGACAGTAGTCAGGTCAGCAGTCTTACCCATGATTGCGGTTTTGAGTAATGAACCAGGCTGGGAGTTTTTAAAAGCCTCAGGAATCTTTTGCAGGTGTTTAGAGTTAATTAGTTGATTCACATGATTAGGTTAATAGCTCGTTTAGAGAACCTTTTCATGATATGCTCATTTTTTGAGATAGGAATTTGGGGTTTTCATGAGCTGTATGCCAAAATCATCAGTATTAAAACAATAAAAGACCTGAAATATTTCAGTTGGTGAGCAATGAATCTAAAATATATGAAAGTTTAATTTTTATCATTACATTATGGAAAATAATGAACTTTTTCACAATATGCTAATTTTTTAAAAAGGACCTGTAGTATTAACTAATAGTGTAACTTAATGTGTTAACTACCACAATGGGTCAAAGCTATGCATTTCAACTTCCAGTTGTCTGCTTTAATTAATCATTAGATAATGAATTGCAAATATATCATTATGTTATGCCTTTACTTGTTGAGGCACATGACAACTTATGTTGCGTAAATAATTCCTTTTTTAAAAAAAAAAATTTCAATTAAATGCCAATTAAACCATTTTACTCTACAAAATAAAGATTGTAAATATAAAATTTAACTCACCTGGAAGTCATCCATGTTTCCACATCACAGAAGACAATGACAACTCATCATTTATCTGCTAAACACAAGATAATAACATTTATTAATAGGCATACATGTTTTTAATTTGTTTGTTTGTAAAACACTCCTTTGCATATTTTTTTTTATTTGCATATAAACAGCTAAATATATCTAATTATCAGGGCCTATTCAGAGTTCTGAACAGCCAACACAAATATTGGACACACTCACGCTCAGCCACTGTTTATCTGAGAGCTTGAAGTGGAGAGGGTGACCAGCTTTAAATACCTGGGGGTCCACATCAGTGAGGACCTCACCTGGACACTCAACACCACCGAGCTGGTTAAGAAACCACAACAGCAGCTGTACTTGCTAAGGAGGCTGAGGAAGATTGGCATGTCACCTAAGATCCTCAACATCATCTAGAGCTGTGTTGTTGAGAGCGTCTTGACCAGCTGCATCACCGTGTGGTATGGCAGAACTACAGTGAGGAACCGCAAACGTCTGCAGAGATCATCAGGACTTATCATCCCTCTCTGCAGGCCATTTACCACCGCAGAGTCCACAGAAGAGCTGCATCCATCATTAAAGACCCCACCCACCCCCAACACGGTCTGTTCACACTCCTACCCTCAGGATGGAGGTACAGGAGTGTGAAATCCAGGACTTCCAGACTAAGTAACTCCTTCTTCCTCTCAGCTATTAGACTTTTAAATGGGTAGCCAGTGGACACAGAGTCTCACTTATCTCATACAGCCTACAGCCTACAGCTGCAAGGTGCCACTGAACAGCAGTCTATGGTAAACTGCTTGCCTGTTGTGTAGCTTAAATGGATATTCAGCGTTTTTTTAAACATCCACCAACAGCAGAAAAACTGTACCTAACAAAATAAAGCCAGAAAAAAAGAAAAAAATGGAATTAAAAGGGTTTATTGGGGCATTAGATGCTGCCTTAACCAGCTATTCCTATGCTATTTTTAAGTTTTGCCAACTTATTCAGGTTTACTAAGTGTCTTTTAAATAAAGATTAATAGGTAGGCTACATATCCCCCTCTCCAATAATTTAATCGTTAACACCGACCAATTTAAAAACTAGCAAGCATTTTCATTAAATTAACTTTATATTTAATATATTTATATATTTATATATTTATATTTATATATATAATATATATATTTAATATTTCACATTGAAATGTTTTGCATAAATTCGACACAAGACTAAAATCGGGCAACATTGTCTGAGTAACCCCCCGCCGCCTCAGCTGGCCAATCAAACATCTCTGTGGAAACACGTCAATAATATCTGACAAAACTGCAAAACTGAGCTACTGACAATCACCAAAACAAGCAAAGTTTCAAATAAATCCAAAGTCTCGACTTTCTAATTATGTACTGATGTAGGGCATACTGCACTGTCTGTACTGTATCACCATAAAGTTTTCAAAACTATATACATGTAACAACTGCATGCAACTAATCAACAAACATAGTCTAAGTCAATTTCTTACTTCATCTCGGTTTATTTAGATTCAATTAGATTTATTTAGACATTTTGCAATACCACATAAGAATATATATATATATATACTAGGCCTACTACAATTTCTTTACATTTTCGTCCCAGTCTACTTTCAGTTTCGTCTGCAGTGCGTCACTCTATTCGCAAATCAATACAGCATACAGTATTGCCAATTGTAGGCTACATTATTGGGTCTAAACACACACAAACAGCTTCACACCACAGACATCCCAAGTCTCCCGGAAGTCCCGGGAGTCTCCCGCATAATGATAGCGGCTCCCTGATGCCCGCAAATTAGTTAAAATCTCCCGGAATCTAGAGCGAGCGAGCAAAAGCGCATGCGAGACAGAGACTGTGTTTCAAACCGTGTAGCGCGCGCACGGCAGAGAGGGAGAGGGAGCGAGAGACCTTGCGTGTGTGTGCGCAAGTGTGCGAAGCGCATGTAAGACAGAGAGCATCCTGATTGGCCTGTTTCGGCAAATCAACCAATCAATTGTCAGTGTGGGCGGGCTTTTATCTGTTCTCCCGAACCAAATTAATCAGTTATGTCTATCTAGAAACAGGAGCACCATGGCAGAGGGAGAGTGCCACAGAAAAAAAATTAATAAATAAAAAATAAAAACTACAAAACCAAGTATAAGACACATTTTACGGCAGACTACACGAAAGTAGTGTTGTAGTGTCAAACATAATGACAGTCTTGCTCGCTGCACTATTTGTAACAGCGACTTCAGCATTGCCCATGGCGGGTTAAATGATTGCAAGGCATGTTGAGGTGAGTTGACGTTTCATTTCATGTGCATATTATTCAGGCTAGTTGCCAAGGCTACATGAAAACAACAAACTCCTTAGACCTGTTTAAAGTTGCAATGGAAAATAAATAAAAGCAGTTTACATAAATAGTATAAGCAGCTTATATAAATAGTAAAAGTAATCTACATATTTAAACATAATTAACGAATAATTGCATAGGCCTATAGCTTATAGAAATAATATTTTATGCTTTGATATCTTTTAGTAAAGTCATGTTCTGCGGTGAAATTATCATATCCTTGTCCTCCTTCCTCTTTTTTTTCTTGGGGGTGGGGTCGGGTCTTCGGGATACCTCCCTGAAATGACTTTTTGCAGGTTGGGATGTCTGACACCATTACACTGGCCACCCTCGCTGCAGTCCTGATTAAAGCTCGAGTATTTTGTGTCTTAATAAACGATGCGTAGAGAAGCTCGAGCTAGACCTTCAAACTAATATAACACATTGAACCAACCGATCCAATTTAGTTTTAAACAATTTGAGTAACACAACCATAAACGATGCTTAATTCGCTTAAAGTTACCTACATTTAAGTTAAAATCCACTTTCTGCGTTTTGCTCGTGCTTGCTCCTCCTTCTTTGTCTTTCTACTTTCTCTCTCTTTACATCCCGCCCTCAGTGTTGCCAGATTGGATGGACGATTTCCAGCCCAAAAGCTCACACAAATCCGCCCACAAATCGCCCAAAATTAAACAATTAAAACAATTATAACAAAAACAACAATAATGCTCTTACCTTCGTGTCGCTCTGTAATTTTACACAGAACTAGAGGAAGCCTCTTGTTAAGTTCATATTGTAGAACATAATACAGAACTCTGCACAGTCAAACCTAAAAGTCTGGCAGTTTTTAGGGATTTATCAATCATGACCGTTTAAAAGATAAAAGACGGGATTGTATAAAGCGAGATATTTAGTTTCGGTTTTGATTAATTAATTAAAATTTGCTCTGATTTCGGAGTTGCTGTGATAGAGCCTTCGTTTCATCTCATTCCACAATAATTCACGTTTTGAGACTTGTTGTAGCAGATTATGTCAGTTTATTTATTTATTTGCTTATTCATATGTACACTGTGCTGAAATACATGTTTAATAATGTTACCATTGAATAATGAGCACTTTACAGTACAGTTTAGAGGAGTAACAATAACACATAACATATTAATAGTTTTACGTAGACTGTGTAAAGTCTAAGTTAAAAACAATTTTTAAGCAACATTGTTTAGCCTGGGAACTTTTTTGTGAACCTGAACTGCAGCTTTCTATTGTTATTTGGATGCATGATTTGTTTACTATATTGCTTAATACGTAAAACTTAATAACAGAGCTTCTACAATTATAATAGTATAATGAGCAATATAATATTATTATTTTTGTTTTATTATTTTTTTTTTTTATTTTGAAACAGTAGGCTAACGTAAATTACCTCTTAGATCTGCCACAGTATTTAAAATGGCTTGCTATTTTTTTCTTTTGTTTTAATTAAGTTGATCTTCATAGTTGATTTTAATCTGAAATTTCTAAAGCTTTTGTGTTACAGTAGCTTTCTAGAGTTTCTGCTACTAAGTAGAGTTGAAATGATTTCCTTAAAATGATGATTCCTCCTGATAATTCTTTAATATTTTCCCCATTGCTAGACATTTTGTTAGCACATCTGAATTTTTTTTTTTTTATGTTTTGATGATATCAAACAAACCCTTAACTTTATTAGCCTAATTGCATGAATAAATTAGTAGGTATTGTTAGCATTATATAAACTATTAGAGTTATTTGGCAGAAAACCAAAGTGTTATACATTGTGTTTAAAAAGTACAATGTTATATTGTAGTGTAAGTGGTAAAATGGTTATTTGTTTGTTTATTGATTGATTGCCAGCACACCATATTGTATGACACAATTTTATAAATTACCAAAGCTAAACAAGAAAATGGCAATAAACAATCCAATCAAATGACTTGTACAACCATGAGGCTTTACAAACAACTGTTCTGTCAATTTTCCATTGGTAAAAAACAAATAAATAAATAAATAATAAATAAATAAGAACAGGAACAGGAAATCTGAATTGTATGAGAAGTCAATCTGCTCAGTATTGTGTGGTTTAATTTTCTCTAATCAAAAGTGTATGTAACAAAGTTAAGTATCCAACATATAAATTACAGTGGGATGCAGATGAAGTGACTGACCAGCACTAACTCATCTACAGAGAGCTGTTCTGTCTTCATGAAAACTAGCAGGCCTACGTCAGGAAAGAGGGAGTAAGAAAATGGGATCTACTTCCTTATTGAGCGCATAAATAGTTTTTATGATAGCAGTTTTTTTTTATATATATATAATTATGAGAGTAATTGCACGCAAAGGCAAGACTAAATAGAAGTAGGGAATATATATATATATATATATATATATATATATATATATATATATATATATATATATTCTCCTATTTTCTACTAGTGGAATATATATAAAGACAGTAATAATTACAAATTGTTTTAAAGTTTCTTAGCATTTGAAAATTAGCTATTTTGCACAGCAAAACTAAAACTTATTTAGGTTTTAATGAAGGGTTTTTTTTTTTTTTTTGAAGTTGGACAACTTGCTTCAAGAAGAGTCGGCCCAAAGCGAACTACTTGATCTATGAGGCTGCTTAGGGCCCTCGTGGCCACCAGGGGGCCCCAAAAGAAAACATGAATATTTTCTTGTAATAAAAATAAGGTTCTGTTTCATAAACATGGTACTGATAGCGCCTTAACATTATTTACATTAACCCTATCTTTGGAGTCTTTGCTATTATATTCCAATATCAAATAAAATAAGTTATTAGAAATAAGAAATAAGCCAAATTAAAAATAAGCCACTCAAATTCTCAGGTGCAACATATGCAAGAGCTTCAGTGTCTGTTGTGTGTGCAGCAGTGGACCTAGAAATAAATGGTACATATTATGTTCATTATATAAACTACATGCATTATTTATTGCTGAAGGGTGTGCAATGCATTGTTTTGAAGTACAGCTGCACAATACCATTCATTAATGTCTCCAAACTCTCCCAGACGAATGATACCACATGCAGTGAAAAATAAGCTCTGTCAAAAAAAAAAAAAAAAAAAATTCCACTTTTTATAAGTCTGTGGCCACTGGGAACAAGTGGATTGCAATAAGAGTTACATCAGTCAAAATCAGTCTTTACAGCCTCCAAGTATTACTTGGCAACATCTGAAATAAAATCGAATAATTGCAGAGAAATGTCCACTGATTTGTCCATGAATAAATGTACACTATGGCATTTTAGGCTCTCTAAACATCTACGGTTCAAACTTTAAAATACAAGTAATTTTCAGAGGAACAACATTTCAGTTTTTAATGAATTGTGCCTCAGCACTTTTGTTGTGCATGTATAAATCTGATGGATGAACTTGCATTCACCTTATCAGAGCAGATCTGACTAGATCACTAATAAGGAGGAAGTCCTACAAATTCTCAGTTATCTGTGTTTGGGGTCTCAGAGTTTGGGTTCAGTGCGTCTCGTAGTGTATCCAGAATCGTCTGAAGCTCCTCTGTAGTCTCTTTTATTTTTGTCACAAATTTCATGGTTTCAGACTTCATCTCTTCTACTTGATCAGTGTTTGAAGGCAGCAGGTTTGTTGTGTCGCTGTTATTTGGTGACTGGTCATTCAGCCCTGTGGTTTGGTTGCTGGTGGATTCTTGTCGACTTGATTTTAAAGCGTAATCTCTGCGGATGTTGTGGATTTCTCTGGAGTCGAGAAAAACGAAGAAGACGTCAACAGCTATGAAAAGTGCAGATAAAACCCCTGTAGCTGCTTCAGCCACACGAACTGCTCTTGCAGCCTGAGCTGCAATCTTCCCCACGTTTATGACTTGAGTTAAACGAAGAAGCTCCGGGATTCCTCCCAGTCCTCGTCCAAGTCGAGCTCCTACTCTCATCCCGGATTGTGCACTAGAAAGTGACCCACTGCTTGTTGAAAACTCATTTTGTAGCGTTTCCACTGCTGTGGAGATGTTTTGGATGCAGCATATAATGGAGGTAATTTTCTCCTGGAACTCTGTTAAGATCTTTGTAATCTTTTGTCTGTTTGTTTGCTGGTTAACCATGTTTGTTATGTTGCTGGCTCCAGCTGTTATTCCACCAGCGACTGCCGTACCGATTCCCACACCTGTCACTATCAGAGAGGCTCCGAGAGTGAACGGAGTGAGAATAAGTCCAACTATAGATGTGATTCCTCCAGCCAGACCTACCACTCCTCCCGTGAGACTGCTGACGGTTGTGTTGAAGTGGACCGTCTCCAAACCATCGGCCAGGTTTCTCATTACATCTAGAGTCTTATAAAAAGCTCCTCAATAGTTTGAATGCTCTGAAAAATTATCACATGGTTAAAATCAATGCATATGTCTTAAAACTGTCTTTCTCATTTCATAAAAGTAAAATGTAAACATTAGTAAATTAACTTACCATTGAATGAAGGTGTTCAATGATAAAAGGCCTCATCAGGATCTCATTGACAGATGGCCGGTGCTCTGGATCCTTCTGAAGTGTGTCTTTCACAAGCTGACGAAGATCCTCAGAAAAGGTGTTGGGAAGATCTTCGTAGGAGCAGGTGAGTATCTTTGTAACAATCTCAACTGGGTTTCTTGCTTTAAACTAAGAGGAATAACTATATGAGTTAAACAGTGGGTGGGATCTTAAAATAATGCATCGGTGAGTTCATATAAAAAAAAAAAAACACTTGAAAATATAATGAAATATTGTATAGATTACAGACATTATACAGTTTTAAACAGTACAATTTTTTTTGTGTGTGTGTGTGTGAAAATATTGTACAATAATATCAATTTAGCCAGCTAGTTAACTTGTATGAATGATTTCAAATTGTACAGTCTTGGCCTTTCTGAAAGCTTTAAATTTCTGCAATATATTATAAACTCAGTGCATTTAGTTATACAAAGGATTAAATTGAACCAAAAATCTCACAGCACACTTCAGCTCGCACAGCTCATAGATGACACATCCCAACCTCCAAATTTCACTGAAATAGAAAGTGAATATTATAAAGGTTTTTCAGTGCTTTGATTTGGAAAATACATATAGCAAGTTAATGTTGCAGTTCTTGTATTACGTTTTCTGATCATACGGTCTGCCACTCAAATTCTCAGGTGCAACATATGCAAGAGCTTCAGTGTCTGTTGTGGGTGCATCAGTGGACCTAGAAATAAATGTAACATATTATGTTCATCATATGAACTACATGCATTATTTATTGCTGAAAGGTGTGCAATGCATTGTTTTGAAGTACAGCTGCACAATACCATTCATAAATGTCTCCAAACTCTCCCAGACGAATGATACCACATGCAGTGAAAAATAAGCTCTGTCAAAAAAAAACATGTTTTATAAGTCTGTGGCCACTGGGAACGAGTGGATTGCAATAAGAGTTAGTAACATCAGTTAAAATCAAACTATTCATACAGCCTCCAACTATTACAAGGCAACATCTGAAATAAAATTGTTTGATTGCAGACAACTTTATTACTATGACACTTTAGGCTCTCTATTGATGTAAAAATACAAGTAATTTGCAAAGGAACATAATTAAATGTTTTAATACGTTTTAATAAGATGTGCCTTAACACTGCTATTGTACATGGATGAATCTGGATGAATGTGCGTTCACCATATCAGAGCAGATCTGAATAGATCACTGATAATAGCAAATCTGTGCATGCTTACTGGGGTAAGACAAGAAAATTAAACAATGATATTTTTTTTTTCTTTACTATGTATTTTCTTTAATATATAACAGTACATAAATCAGAGTTTATCAGTGCCATTTTATTTGTATTTTTATTTAGTGTCATCTAGAATGAATTTCCAATACTGTCAGAAGTAGCTTTCAGTCTCAGTGGATTGAGTTACATTTGTACCTTGGGCTGCAGGTTTTTATGGAGGATCTGCTGATCATGCAGGTGCTTTAATGCCATGCAGATCTTCACAGTCCAGTCCAGAATCTGGAAATCAATAAAATGTGAATTTACTAATCTATTTACAAATATTTCCTAACTGCTGCTTTTCTGACCTGGCATGATAACCATGTTTCAATTTTCAACATGCTGTGAGTTTAAACAGTGGGTAAGTCATGGGTTTTACTAGCAGTTAATTGTAAAGTTTAGTATTATTATAATATTACATGGTGATGGGTTACAATTTACTGTCTTTAAATCAGTAAACATACTGTACCTCATTCTCAGAAAATGTATCTGCTGCCTGTGTTTTGTGTTTGATTTTCTGAACAAGATCTCCACCCTCACAGAGCTCCAGTACAAGATACAGACAGTCAGAACCTGAAAGCAGATTCACTCATTACAGTATTTTAAATCATTAAAGTGATCAAACTACTGTAAATGAGAATAAATATAATCCTATAACTTTAGTTGTGTTAACAGAATTCATTTAGAAGTTTCTTTCAACCTGCGATGACTTCCTTGTGATGGACGATGTGTGGATGATCGAGTTGTAAGAGAAAGTTTAAATTATTTTCCTAAAAACAGACAGATACACGTGCATCATAATTTCTCTCTTTTCAATAAACCTAAACTTACAGGTGCTGGTCATATAATTAGAATATCATCAAAAAGCTGATTTATTTCACTAATTCCATTCAAAAAGTGAAACTTGTATATTATATTTATTCATTACACACAGACTGATATATTTCAAATGTTTATTTCTTTTAATTTTGATGTTTATAACTGACAACTAAGGAAAATCCCAAATTCAGTATCTCAGAAAATTTGAATATTGTGAAAAGGTTTAATATTGAAGACACCTGGTGCCACACTCTAATCAGCTAATTAACTCAAAACACCTTCAAAGGCCTTTAAATGGTCTGTCAGTCTAGTTCTGTAGGCTACACAATCATGGGGAAGACTGCTGACTTGTAAGTTGTCCAAAAGACGACCATTGACACCTTGCACAAGGAGGGCAAGACACAAAAGGTCATTGCAAAAGAGGCTGACTGTTCACAGAGCTCTGTGTCCAAGCACATTAATAGAGAGACGAAGGGAAGGAAAAGATGTGATAGAAAAAAGTGTACAAGCAATAGGGATAACCGCCATGTCATCTGCTGGTGTTGGTCCACTGTGTTTTCTAAGGTCCAAGGTCAACACAGCCGTACACCAGGAAGTTTTAGAGCACTTCATGCTTCCTGCTGCTGACCAACTTTATGGAGATGCAGATTTCATTTTCCAACAGGACTTGGCACCTGCACACAGTGCCAAAGCTTCCAGTACCTGGTTTAAGGACCATGGTATCCCTGTTCTTAATTGGCCAGCAAACTCTCCTGACCTTAACCCCATAGAAAATCTCTGGGGTATTGGGAAGAGGAAGATGCGATATGCCAGACCCAACAATGCAGAAGAGCTGAAGGCCACTATCAGAGCAACCTGGGCTCTCATAACACCTGAGCAGTTCCACAGACTGATCGACTCCATGCAACGCCGCATTGCTGCAGTAATTCAGGCAAAAGGAGCCCCAACTAAGTATTGAGTGCTTTACATGCTCATACTTTTCATTTTTATACTTTTTAGTTTCTAAAAATCCTTTCTTTGTATTGGTCTTAAGTAATATTCTAATTTTCTGAGATACTGAATTTGGGATTTTCATTAGTTGTCAGTTATAATCATCAAAATTAAAAGAAATAAACATTTGAAATATATCAGTCTGTGTGTAATTAATGAATATAATATACAAGTTTCACTTTTTGAATGGAATTAATGAAATAAATCAACTTTTTGATGATATTCTAATTATATGACCAGCACCTGTATGTATCATTTCAAAGTTTGTGTTTATCTTACCTGTCCTCTGTCAAACTTTTTAATGACAAACTGATCGCCACCTTCATTTTTCACCAGGATCATCTGCTCATCTTCACTCACTAATGTGTAGCCTGGATATTTTATAGCTGACTGTGTGTTGCCCATCTCTGAATATTTCTACAAAGCAATATTAGTATAAGTATAGCAAAGGTATGAGCAGTAATGTGGTTATAAATCAAGAGCAAATTCTTCCACTGGTTCCCTCTATACATTTCTTAATTAACCAGTTGAATACTTTTGTTTGTATAATGGCTAACAGACAGTCTGTAACACTTAACAAAAATGCAGTTCTAATGGCTCAGGTCCCAAAGTAAAAATATAGTCCAAAAAAGGAAATATAACTGTCCACAAACAAGGAAGTCCAAAAATGAAAAGGAGTTAAGAGTCAAAAAAATAATCCAAATGCAAAAATGTGTAGGAGCAAATCCAATTGGAGTAATCAGCCTATTCAATGCTATTTTACAATTTATTATTCGGTTTCTGTACCTGAATACTTACAAACAAAGAGAACAAATAGAACAAAGATAGAAAATGGCCTGTTTTATTTATTTATTTGTCCTATTTAGATTATTTCACATTGTGCTGATTACACAATATTTTTGTGTTCGTTCAGAGGCTGAGAAGTTGTAGCTCAATACTATAAAGAAAAAAAGCAGAACTTGTACAATTCTGAGAAGCTTAAGAATCTGCCATCTTTCGTTTTCAAAATGGTACATTTAAAATGTAGTGTGAAGTGTTAAAGTGAAGGAGAATTAATTATGGCAAGTTAACAATTTATTTTCTTTAAGCACTGTATAAAATTGTCCTAATAGGCATAAGAAATGTAAACCATTAAGCTCATCCAGATATTGCAAGCATTTCATAATGTGTTCAGGATATGTCTGATATGAGCTGGTTATGTTGTTTACTGAAGGCACTGTCTGGTGTCTGCATGGAGGATCTGTTCAGCCATCGACACAAAAAATAACTACACCACTGGTTCAAGCCAGAGGTTATGGTGCTAATACCATCTTAAATAAGTGTGACATTTTGGACAAATATTACAATATTTACGAGTGTTAGGTTATTTCAAATGATGTCTAATTAATATAAGTCATCTTAGTTTCCCCCAAGTGTGTTTAGTTTCAGTTTTTCTTTTGGATCGCAAGCTTTATTTCCATGCATCACTACTAAATTACCCTTACAGTTCCAGTTACAACTTAATAATGCAAACTATATATTAATAGACTCGGTCAATGAATAAGCCCAACCTTGTTGCAGTCTTGATCGAAGTTCTTATGTGTTTTGCCTCCTCGTGAACAATGCGATGAACCCCAACTTTACGCGCTGAAACGGAGAAACTGTGGTTTACAGCGATGATAACTAATCCATACAACTTAGTTTTAAACAATTTTCCTAAAACGAAATAAACATGGCGTAAATCTACCCGACTGAAGTTAAAACAAGAACTTCTTTCAGCGTGTTATTCGCTCCGCCCTCCTTTTCCTGTTATTTTCTGCACCGTTTGATGATCCACTACAACATATAGCCTATAGGCGGAAAATAATGCGCACAACAATAAAGCATGATATAAGAATATTTCATGATGCCTTTTCATGAGCAGGTCCAAAACTAAGGGTTGACCAGTGGAATGACCTCCTTTATACTATCCGTTAACTCACTACCGGTCTTCACAGCTATGTTAAAACCACATCTTTTAAAGACAAATGAGGAGTTGTTGTGATGCAGGTTTAGTAATTTTAAATTGTGCCTATGTTGTTATGTGATTTGTGACTATGCTTGTTTTTATGTAATTTTATTGTGATATTGTGAAGCACTTTGGGCAACCTGGTGTTACTACTGTGCTTTATAAATAAACAAACAAACAAATTTCAAGTTTATTTTATTAAGTATACTTAAGTAAAGTTCAAGTATACTTTATGGAGTAAGTATACAAATATCAGTGTACTAGCAGTAGGCTAGTGTTGCTGAGCATTTCAGCGTTGCTGAGGGAAGGCAGGTAGAGGGCACAGGAGAGTCGTTGGTTGAAACGTATTCCTCTGAGGGTGGCATAGGAGAAGACACCGTTAGGAATCTATCATCATCACACCCTAGCAACCAGGAGCTAGACCAGAGGACAGAGAGGAAAGAACCTGGGCAGAGGCAGCTAGTCAAATGGCCGAAAGCAAATGAGGTGGCAGTGTGGCGGAAGCTTGATGAGGACCTCAGCATCATTCTGGAGCAGTCATTGCGTGGCCAGGTGGAAACCAAGCTAAATCGCATCGGACACATCCTGTACGAGGAGTGTAGAAGCAGGTTCGGAGTAGTGGCTGGGAAGCAAAAGGGCGTAAAGCAAAAGGGGAGGAGGGAGAGAGAGATTGAGCAACTGGTGAAGAGGCGTCGCCATCTCCGAAAGCAATGGAGGAAGGCAAGCAAAGAGGAGAAGGAGGGCCTGAAGCCACTGTGGGAGGAGGTGAAGAGGAACCTAGCCAGCCTTCGGAGGGTAAAGCGCATCCGTAAACGCAGAAGGCGGAAGGAGAAGGAGAGGAGTAACTTCTTCAAAAACCCCTTCAAGCATGCGAGACAGCTACTGGAGGATAGGAGAAACGGGAAGCTGGAGGTTACACAGTTACAGCTGGAGAGTTTCATCAGGGAGCAGTACAGTGACCCAGCGTAGTCAACGCCGCTGGGATCACCAGGTTATGTTCCTCGTCCAGCCCATCCATCCGTCCTGTTCAGCGTTGATCTCCCCAAACTTAGTGAGGTAGCAGAAGTTGTACGGAAAGCGAGAGCAGCCTCAGCTCCAGGCCCCAACGGGGTATCTTATAAGATGTACAAGTACTGCCCAGGGGTCCAGAAATATCTGTGGAATCTCCTGAGACCGGCCTGGAAGAACAAAGTCATCCCTTCAGAGTGGCAACGAGCTGTCACAGTGTTCATTCCGAAGGAAACAAACTCTACCACCATTAGCCAGTTTAGGAGCATTGCACTCCTGAATGTTGAAGGCAAGATTTTCTTCTCCATCCTGGCCAAGAGGTTGACCACCTACCTCATAAGGAATGGGTACATCAATACCAGCTGCCAGAAGGCAGGCGTGCCAGGCTTCCCAGTGTGCGTGGAACACTCTGCAGTCCTATGGGAGCAGATCCAGAGAGCAAAAAGGGAGAGAGGTGACTTGCACATGGTGTGGCTGGACCTTGCTAACGCATATGGGTCCGTCCCCCATCAACTAATTGGGTATGCCTTGGACTTTTTGCACGTCCCTGTCTGCATTCGTGACTTGGTGGCCAAGTACTTTGAGGACATCAAGATGTGCTGTACCCATCAGGACTTCACGAGAGGTTGGCAACAGCTGGAAGTGGGCATTGCCATGGGATGTTATGTTATGTTATGTTATGTTATGTTATGTTTATTTGAATAGGGACAAGTATGTCACATAATCACATGTTATATACTACAACATTTTAGCCGAAGCTAATTCTAAATGTCCGTCCCTAGTGAGCCTTTACAAAAATTAAACAATACACAGTTAAAATAAACAAAATAATACAATATAAAACAATATCAATAAAGCTGACAATCAGTGGTCGCATATTTGACTTCTGATTAAAGTATCTTTGAGTTTGTGTTTAAAAATGACCCAGTTTGACTCTCCTTTAAGTTCGGTGGTCAAACAATTCCAGACCTTTGTGCCTTGTACAGAGAAAACTGATTGTCCAAACAAAGTATTGCGTCTCGGAATCTGACAGTTCCCGTTCTGAGCTCCTCTAGTCCTTGAACCCCCAACCCTGAGAGCAACTATGCAATCACTCAAGACCTGTGGGGCTTGATGATTTAAACATTTATGCATCAGCTTCAACAAAGAGAATTTAATAAAATTAGCAAAAGATAAAATATTTAACTTCCTTAAGCTAATACAATGATGTGACCTAATGGGTTTCTTATCTAATATTTTAACAGCTCTGTTATAAATGATTTGAACTGGCTTAATTGTAGTGACAGTAGCTTGTGACCATATGCAGATGCAGTAACTTATATGCAAGAAAATCATGGCATGCATGAAAGTGTGAGCAGCATGAAACGGTAGGCAGTCCCTGGTTAGTCTGAATGTATAAAGATTTGCTTTGGCAACTCAACATATTTTTTTTTAATATGACTGTCAAATTTAAGTTGAGAGTCAAGTACAAGGCCCAGGTATTTGACCTCTGAGACCTACTGGATCTTTTGCCCATTTATCCATAAATTTAGATCATCTGGTATGGACTTGAATCTTGAGGCAAAGCAAATAGACATAGTCTTTTTAACATTCAATGTCAGACCTGCATTTTGAAACCACACCGCTACATTTTGCAGATGTTTTGTAAGCTCATCAGAAACTGACTGCACACTTCTCCCTCGCACATAAACCACTGCATCATCCGCGTACATTTGAAATCCTGCTGTGGGACATGAGTCTGGCAAATCATTAATATACAATGTAAAGAGCAAGGGCCCAAGAATCGAACCTTGCGGTACTCCTGTGTTAATTTTTAAAAATGTGGACATTTCATTATTAACCACCACACATTGATCTCTCTATTCCAGATATGATTTGAACCACTGCAAAGTTAACGGCCTAAAATTAAAATTGGACAATTTGTGAATAAGAATTTCATGATTTAAGGTGTCAAACGCCTTTTTAAGATCCAAAAAAACGGCGCCAACGATTTCACCACTATCTATAGCAGATTTAAGTTGTTCCACAAAGAAGCAATTTGCCGTTTCGGTGGAGTATTGAGGACGGAAGCCAAATTGTAATGGGTGTAAAATGTTATTTGATTGTATAAAAGTAACAAGTTGCCCCTACACAATTTTTTCTAACACCTTTGAAAATATTGGTAAAATGCTTACGGGCCGATAATTGCATACCTGGTCTGGTGTTCCTGACTTAAATAATGGCATGACTTTTGCCTGTTTCCAGGTTGTGGGAAATTATCCGCTCTGAATAGACAAATTGAACAAATGTGTTAGAGACTTTAGAAGAGTGTTTTTATTTGGTTTCAAAAAAGCTGTATTTATATGGAAAAGGTCTTTACTATAGCTGTTGTTGACTGAATTTATCGCTTCAAACACTTTTGCTTCATTAGTCCGCAGAAGTGAGAAAAGCGAATATTGGTTTATCGATTGATGTTTAGTGAATTTTAGTTGTTGTTCTACATTCACTTGTTGCACCAATTCTTCCACAGATGAAACAAAAAACGTATTAAATTCCAGTGCTATTTGTTGACTATCTCTAATCTGCCTGTCTCCATTTCTAAGCTCATGAATAATCTTTGATTTCCCTGACGGTTACACAATATTATTTATTTGCTTCCACATTATGAGAGGACTTCCCTTGGTTTCTATTATTGTTGTAATATAATACTCCGCTATTGCTTTTCTTATATTTTTAGTAACTCGATTTCTTAAACTTTTAAAAATATTTATATCATTACTTAGTTTGGTCTTAACTGATTTTTTCAAAGCCAGGTCTCTTTCTTTCATTAATCGTTTCAACTCCTCATTAAACCAGGGTAGTATTCTCTTCTTCAAATGCTTTTGTTTTTTAAGAAATTTAGAAATGACCCCATCAACTATTCATTACCTCTTTACAGCAACTATGCACATCGTTATTTTCCATGATTGTGCTCCAGTCAAGAGCATTTAATTCATTATCGACAGCAGGAAAATCTCGCTTTAAAATGGTAAATACATTTGAATGATTTTTATTTATATTTAGCAGACGTTTTTTTGATAATTTACGAGCAACCAGAATCATGTTATGGTCAGATAAACCAGTTAGAAAATTTGTATGATTTCAAAATCCGATCATCCTTGTTTGAAAAAACTAGATCTATTTGTGTCCTAGAAGATTTTGAGATCCTTGTGGCACCCTTAATTAATTGGGTAAACTCACATTTAGACATTAAGGATTTGAGTTTTTTCCTTTTGCCAGGGTTAGACCAGTCTATGTTAAAATCACCTAGTTAAATAACTTCAGACTTATGGGCCGCCGATTTCAACAATTTACTCCACTCATTATAAAATGCATCTTTAAAAGAGGGAGGATTATATACAATCACAATTTTGAAATGCATACTTGCTGATAATGAAATTTCAACACAAATATATTCAATGTTTAGTTCATGATCAAAAGTGACTTCTGTGCATGTCATATTATCTCTTACATAAAGTGCCACTCCTCCTCCTCTTCCCGATTTCCTATCATTTCTAAAACATTTATAACCTGGGATTTCAATTAAATCTGTTTGAATCCCACTATGAAGCCAAGTTTTACTCAAACCTAAAAAGTGAAAATGTTCGATCTCTCCCACCCTGTTTGTAGCAGCTTTCGAGGTTATCCTGAGTGGAGCAAGGGCGGTGGTTGGAGGCATGAAGCTACCTTCAGGCCAAAGGCTACCAGCAGTGAGAGGCTATATGGATGACATCACAACCATACTCCAGACAGCAGCATGCACAACAAGGCTGCTGAAGAGGATTGACGAGCTTGTGGGCTGGGCGAGGATGGAATCCACTGACCAACTAGTGAGGGCAGTTGGCCCTACTATACAGACAGGGAGGAAGTGGAAAGCCCAGGAAGAGGTCGACAGGGCAATTAGCAGGCTGAGACATCGTGAAGTAGTCGGCAGAGTCCAGGAGGGACGAGCAGGCCTTGGGAGGAGCGAGACCCCCCTCTTCTGGTCAAAGGCCTCCAAGGAAGAGCAGAGTGCCATGGTGGTGGCAGAAGTGACAAGGACCGAGCAGGAGCGCCTCAACATCAAGGCGGTGTCTCAGAGCCGGCAGGCACGCTGGATGTCATGGGAAGGTGTCACAGATAGGCATTTGTCATGGTCTGATGACAAACCACTGAAATCGGCTGATAACGATAAACATTATCGTGTTTTTACCTCGGGTCGCTAGTGGATATGAGGTATTTCCGCTCTTTAGTAGAGTTCCGCTCGCCCAGTATGTCTGCAGCCAGTCCCAATTGGATGATCGTGTTACACATGGAAGCATCTGTTGTTTTGGCTTCTTCTTGGCTTGTTTCTGTACAGAATATATGCAATAGTGCCCCCTACTGTATAACATGGATTCCCAGAGCACAAGTACAAGCTCAAGACAGAGCAATTGCTGGTTGATGCATTTGGAGCATGATTTGTAAATTATGTATTGGTCCTCAACATGTTACTGACCAATCAGCTTTCTTAAGTTCAAAATCGCTCTTGTTAAATGGTACTACTACTTAACACACCCTCTCCACTCTTTTGTGAGCAGCGGAACATTTGGAGAGATTGTAATAATACCAGAAATAATACCAAATAAAGAGATATATTATAATGTATGAACATTATAAACACTATAATCATAGCCTAGTTCCACTCACTCCAAAACAAATAGTTTAAATGTAACGGTATGCAGAACAGATCAAGAATAAAAAAAAAAAGTAAAACTAAAGAAACCAAAACAAAGCGAAACTGAATGTACAGTTGGGGTCACATACCTCTCTCATTCGGCACAAATCCAATGTTTCCATATTCTTAATGTATTTCAATCTTAAACTATTATTTATAATGTAGATAGGCTTCATGCGTGTTCGCATATCGGCGGGAAAAAAATCATCCTCTTCACATGCGCAAACTTAACAGCAGCTGTAGACCGGTTATACTACGGACTCTTTAAATTTATATGTTTTGCTGACTGTGTTTCACTTTGATAATGAACAGACATAGGCGGAAATCCCGGCCAAATTGAAAAAGGTTAGAGAAAAATGTACTGTGCCATGGTACAACAGTAATACACACTATCTCAAGAAAGAAACTCGTAGTCTTGAGCGCAAATGGAGAAAAACTAATTTGGAAGTTTTTAGAATTGCGTGGAAAAACAGTATGTCCAGCTATAGACAGGCTCTAAAAACTGCCTGGGCTGAGCATATCCACAAACTCACTGAAAATAACCAAAACAATCCAAGGCTTTTATTTAGCACAGTGGCTAGATAAAAAATAACCAGATGCCACCCAATCTAAATATTCCATCACAGTTAAATAGTAATGACTTTATGAATTTCTTCACTGATAAAATAGATATCATCAGAAATACAATAACAAATGTAGATTCTACAGCATCTAATACTTCAGTTTCATCCATCGCACCCAAAGATAAACTGCAGTGCTTTACAACTATAGGACAGGAAGAGCTAAATAAACTTATCACTGCATCTAAACCAACAACATGTTTATTAGATCCTGTACCCACTAAATTACTGAAAGATTTGCTACCTGTAGCCGAAGAACCGCTTCTCAATATTATTAACTTGTCGTTATCTTTAGGTCACGTCCAAAAACCATTCTAGCTTGCGGTTATAAAGCCTCTTATTAAGAAACCACAACTAGATCCTAGTGAACTGGCAAATTACAGACCCATTTCAAATCTTCTATTTATGTCTAAAATTTTAGAAAAAGTTGTGTCTGCTCAATTGTGCTCCTTCCTGCAAAAAAATGATCTCTATGAAGAATTTCAGTCAGGTTTCAGGCCCCATCATAGCACAGAAACTGCACTTGTTAAAATTACAAATGACTTGCTTCTTGCGTCAGACCGAGGAACAATCTCATTGCTAGTTTTACTTGATCTTAGTGCTGCGTTCAACACCAAAGATCATGACATACTCATAGATCGATTACAAAACTATACAGGTATTCAAGGGCAGGCTCTAAGATGGTTTAGATCCTACCTGTCCGATCGCTACCACTTTGTTTATTTAAATGGGGAGTCATCTCATTTATCACCAGTAAAATATGGAGTGCCACAAGGATATGTCCTAGGTCCTCTGCTATTTTCAATATACATGTTGCCCCTTGGTAATATTATTAGAAAATACAGGATTAGTTTCCACTGTTATGCTGATGATACTCAACTATATGTCTCAACAAGACCAGGTGAAACTTCAAAATTATCAAAGCTAACAGAGTTTGTTAAAAATGTAAAAGATTGGATAACCAATAATTTTCTCCTATTAAATTTGGATAAGACAGAGATATTACTTATTGGACCAAAAAACAGTACACAGAATCTCGTAGAATACAATTTGCTACTAGACGGATGTACTGTTACTTCCTCTACTGTCAAAAATCTGGGTGTTATATTAGACAGCAACTTGTCTTTTGAAAACCATATTTCCCATGTTACAAAAACAGCATTCTTCCATTTTAGAAACATTGCCAAGCTACGAAACATGTTACCTGTTTCTGATGCAGAAAAGCTAGTTCATGCATTCATGACCTCTAGACTGGACTATTGCAATGCACTGCTAGCTGGTTGTCCTGCATCCTCAATAAACAAGCTACAGGTAGTCCAAAATGCATCGGCTAGAGTCCTTACCAGGTCAAGGAAATATGATCATATTACCCCAATTCTACAGTCTCTGCACTGGCTACCTATTAAGTTCCATATCAGTTACAAAATGATTACTTACTTATAAGGCCCTTAATGGTTTAGCTCCTGCGTACCTAACTAGCCGTATACCTTGCTACAATCCATCACGCTCCCTAAGGTCACAAAATTCTGGATTTTTGTGTGGAGAATTTTAGAAAAGTTTAGAGGATTTAAATTAATCTGTAAACATTATTTAATGTATGAAGTAAAAATATAAGCTAGTAATATAGTAAAAATGAATAAACCCATTAGCTGAGTTAAATCAACCCATCATGTTGGTTTAAATAAACAACCCAATTTGCTGGGTAACTTTAACCCAAGATGGGTTCTGTCCTATATTTACCCAGCCCTTGGGTTAATAACAATTCAAATTGGGTTGTTTTTATCCCAATGTTTTTTAGAGTGTATGGTGGGAATTAAGTTTATATTTATCATGTTAAACAACAGAGATGATGGTAAGATAGAGATTCAACAGAAAAGCAAATCTACATGGATCTACAATCACAAACCACTCAGCAGCACGCAGACAGGAACCGGAAACAGAGGGACAGACACAATAAAAATAAGGCAAAAATAAAGTTTTAAAAACCATTCTAAATTTAATATAATTGTAGAGTCCACACCATGGAAAGCCAAACTGCCCAAAATCTCAAAATTGACCAATGCATGAAAAAAGTAGTGCCCGTAGTGTCTGGTATTGCAGTACGATATAAAATAATGTCAAAAATAACTCTTTTAGACACTTTTATCTCTGTTTATTGTACTTGTTCTAACCAGACAAAACTGCAAACTGTTCAACCCATCCCAACCAGAATGCATAAAGATAATTACAATTGTTAAAACACTACTTATTTATGTTTAAGTGTAAAGCTGTTAAATGCCAAATATATACACAGAAAGAAAATATATTGATGCGACTGATAGAAAGTTCAGATGATGGACAGCAGAACCAAGCGATAAGGCTGGTGGGAGAAACCGGTGCTGTTAAAACCACCATGATAAACACCATGATCAACTACTTACTGGGAGTGAAGTTTGAGGATGAAGAGTTTTACCAAATCACAGAAGAAACTAAAGAATTTAGAGATCAAACACAATCCCAGACATCTAATGATCACTGTTTATGAAGTGTTTGTCGCAGAGAACCTAACATCTCTGACCATCATTAAAACTCCAGGATATGCATACACTGGAGGATTCAACAAAGACAGAGAGATTTTAATTTCTTCATTTCAAATTCCTGATTTCAAAGTGGAAGATTTCATAAGACATAAATTGTTACATGTGTTAGCATATGCTACATTTTTCACATTTAATGTTGTATTATTCTTAGAAAGTATACATAAATACATACAATTCTTTCTTTCTTGATCTTGTCCATCATACTAAATTAAATTCCAATTCACACACACACACACACACACACAAATTGTATTATACCAGGAACCTCTTAACCAAAAGTTATCAGAAATCATTAGATTTTGCAGATATTAAGCAGTTTTGGGCTGTGACCCTGAAAGATCAGCTGACCTGTATCAACTGAACATGAACAACACAATTAATAAAAATTGAGTTGATTCTCAGTACTTCCAACTGATGCTTCCTCATTTCCTCACTCCTCCATCATCCAGTCCATTACTTGGAAACTATTCAAATCTACAATTTTGAATGATAGTGATTCTGTAAATGCACTGTGATGATGAGGCAAGAAACAAGACAAAAGATGAGAAAAGCTTCAGAACGAGGTGAATCATGTTGAAGCCTTTTTATTGTTGTTAAAACTGGCCACAAGGTGGTGCAACATGTGTGGGGTGTTTGCTTATTTAGCATCTCAAAAACTGTGGTTGGAACAAAATTAAAATTTTGAGTATTTTAATTTGTTGACTTTGTCCAACATACTAACATAAGTAGATCCATAAGATCCATTTATATGCAGCTTGTTGGGACATCCCTCTATTCGTCTGCTACTCTATGGCATAAAAAAAAGTGCCAAAAGGCAACGACAAGCGCTTTCCATTTACTCTCTCTCTTGTTAAAATATTGGTTATTAAACCAAGACAGGTGTTTCAATCCTTATGTGGATTCACTTTTGGAGGCTGTGTTTCTTTGTGCTTTTTATGGTTTTCTCAGGGTGGAGGAATTCACTACACGTAACAATTATTTTAGTCCTTTATATGATCTCACAGTGTCCTATGTCACTTTTGAAGAGCTGTATTTTACAATTTTCCTTAATAAACATTCCAAGTCTGACAAAGAATCTAAAGGCATTCCAGTTGTTATTGCTCGTACTAACACAGCATTTTGTCCTTTTTATTCCACGTCCCGTTATCTCAATTTCCGCCCTTACGCTTGTCCCGATGAGCCTATATTCATCACTGATGAGAGAAAAGCCATGTCGAGATCTTGGTTTGCCGCTCATCTCCGCTTGGTCTGCCAATCCTGCGGCTTCTCGCCTGGAGCACTACACAACTCACTCCTTTCCCATAGGAGCAGCAACAACAGCGGCCTCTGTCACAACAGTTCCCACACTGAAAGCTCTGGGACGATGGTCTTCCATTGCATACGAACGTTATGTTCGTCCTGGAATCAAAGACATTTAAGATGCGCAAAGCGCTATGGAATCTATGTAACTGCTTCTCCTTTTCTCTCCTGACTGCTATAAAGGTTAACTTTGCATTTAATTGTCCTTGTCGTTTTCTCTCATGCCAGCGGAGCTGTTGATGCAGGGTGCATGCTTCCCTGACCAGACTACCTCTAGTTGCACTAGTCTGTAGTACACAACATGCTTGTTGTATCTTATTTGCTGCCATTAAGGGTGTAGCTTCCCCAATTAGACTCATACTATTGTATTATTTGACTACAGCAACATGCTTTTTGCAAATATATTACTTCAGCTTGGGGTGATGTTCCCCCCCGCTCAACATTGACTGCGTAAATTGGATATTATCTATTACCTATATATCAGTTTTTTTTTTTTGGCATATCGTTTGTTTTAAGGGGTTTGATTAGCTGCACTCCCCGCTATGTCCAGGCATGACTGCATGGACGGGCGTGTGGAGTTCGCCCAGAACAGAACCATACCGCCAACATTAACTGTATGTCTTTATTGTAATAAACATTCTTTGATGAAAGTGGCCCTGACTGAAATGACAGCTAGCTGGCATTTTTCTCAAAATGCAAAAATGAGACCTCTGAGTTTGCACACACCCTAAAGATAATCAGAGTAAAACTAGCTTTTCCGAGCCGTCATTTTCTGTCTTAGTGAAGGAGTGAATGATAAATTTCATCTTTACACAGGTGAGTAAATGTTAGCTGGATAATGAGGCTCTCCATTCATATACACTCCTGAACAAAATCTTAAGACCGGGGGGAACATTACAAGTATTCACATTTCAGGCTGGTGGAAACAAATAAATAAATAAATAAAAAATAGAGAGTAGGCAATTTATTGAAAACTGCATATAAACTCAAACAGGCTGTTCATCAGCTGATCAACAAAATGAATCTTTGCCCTGCAATGGTGGCACAGAAGTTGAATCTGAATTGGTACAATAACAAATGCATAAATAAAAGTAATTGTTTGAAAAAAACCTTATGAATGTAGAAATATGATGAAACAAATAAAATTAAACCTTTAAATATGACACTAAAACCGCCAGTATGCTAGGTGGTGGCAAATCCAGCACAACAGTATGAAAATAAATCAAATTAGAAATAAGTTATTAGAAATAAGAAATAAGGCATTCAAATTCCAAATAAATGGTTCATATTATGAAATGAATGGTACATATTATGCTCATCATATGAACTAGATGCATTATTTATTGCATTGTATTATTGTCCTACAACACCTGCTACTACTACGGTCGCCGTGATTTTGCCAAGTAAGACATGTTCCTGGATCAACATTTTTTTGATGATCCTGGATCAACATAATTGTCCAAAAATTTAGACTTAACCCCAATCCCTACCTCAAAACCTAACCCTACCCATAATTTATTCCTAAAATCAGTGGGAAATGATAGCTGATTAACAAGGGTGTAGAAGAATCTAACCCTGATTTTAAGCCTAAAACAGATATTTGATGCAAAGCTATATCTCAATTCTGATTCGTTAATTGGAATTTTGTTCCAGGATCAACCAGGATGTTGATCCAGGAACATGTTGTACTTGATGAAATCACGCTCACGCTACTACTTCAATCAACGCGTTTATCTGTGATTAAAAAACACATTCTCAGTTATCTGTGTTTGGGGTCTCAGAGTTTGGGTTCAGTGCGTCTCGTAGTGTATCCAGAATCGTCTGAAGCTCCTCTGTAGTGTCTTTTATTTTTGTCACAAATTTCATGGTTTCAGACTTCATCTCTTCTGCTTGATCAGTGTTTGAAGGCAGCAGGTTTGTTGTGTCGCTGTTATTTGGTGTCTGGTCATTCAGCCCTGTGGTTTGGTTGCTGGTGGATTCTTGTCGACTTGATTTTAAAGCATAATCTCTGCGGATGTTGTGGATTTCTCTGGAGTCGAGAAAAACGAAGAAGACGTCAACAGCTATGAAAAGTGCAGATAAAACCCCTGTAGCTGCTTCAGCCACACGAACTGCTCTTGCAGCCTGAGCTGCAATATGCCCCACTTTTACGACTTGAGTTAAACGAAGAAGCTCCGGGATTCCTCCCAGTCCTCGTCCAAGTCGAGCTCCTACTCTCATCCCGGATTGTGGACTAGAAAGTGACCCACTGCTTGTTGAAAACTCATTTTGTAGCGTTTCCACTGCTGTTGAGATGTTTTGGATGCAGCATATAATGGAGGTAATTTTCTCCTGGAACTCTGTTAAGATCATTTTAATCTTCCTTCTGTTTGTTTGCTGGTTAACCATGTTTGTTATGTTGCTGGCTCCAGCTGTTATTCCACCAGCGACTGCCGTACCGATTCCCACACCTGTCACTATCAGAGAGGCTCCGAGAGTGAACGGAGTGAGAATAAGTCCAACTATAGATGTGATTCCTCCAGCCAGACCTACCACTCCTCCCGTGAGACTGCTGACGGTTGTGTTGAAGTGGACCGTCTCCAAACCATCGGCCAGGTTTCTCATTACATCTAGAGTCTTATAAAGCTCCTCAATAGTTTGAATGCTCTGAAAAATTATCACATGGTTAAAATCAATGCCCATGTCTTAAAAACTGGCTTTCTCATTTCATAAAAGTAAAATGTAAACATTAGTAAATTAACTTACCATTGAATGAAGGTGTTCAATGATAAAAGGCCTCATCAGGATCTCATTGACAGATGGCCGGTGCTCTGGATCCTTCTGAAGTGTGTCTTTCACAAGCTGACGAAGATCCTCAGAAAAGGTGTTGGGAAGAGCTTCATAGGAGCAGGTGAGTATCTTTGTAACAATCTCAACTGGGTTTCTTGCTTTAAACTAAGATGAATAACGATATGAGTTAACCAGTTGGTGGAATCTTAAAATAATGCATTAGTGAGTTCATAAAAATAATAATAATAATAATAATTATAAAAACAATTGAAAATATAATGAAATATTGTATAGATTACAGACATTATACAGTGTTTTTTTTTTTTTTGTGCGTGTGTGTGTGTGTGTGTGTAAATATTGTACAATAATATCAATTTTGCCAGCTAGATAACTTGTATGAATGATTTCAAATTGTACAGTCTTGGCCTTTCTGAAAGCTTTACATTTCATCAATATATTACAAGCTCAATGATTTTAGTTATATAAAGGATTAAATCTCACCGCACACTTCAGCTCGCACAGCTCATAGATGACACATCCCAACCTCCAAATTTCACTGAAATAGAAAGTGAATATTATAAAGGTTTTTCAGTGCTTTGATTTGGAAAATACATATAGCAAGTTAATCAAATTCTCAGGTGCAACATATGCAAGAGCTTCAGTGTCTGTTGTGTGTGCATCAGTGGACCTAGAAATAAATGGTACATATTATGTTCATTATATGAACTACATGCATTATTTATTGCTGAAGGGTGTGCAATGCATTGTTTTGAAGTACAGCTGCACAATACCATTCATAAATGTCTCCAAACTCTCCCAGACGAATAATACCACATGCAGTGAAAAATAAGCTCTGTCAAAAGAAAACACACATTTTATAAGTCTGTGGCCACTGGGAACGAGTGGATTGCAATAAGAGTTAGTAACATCAGTCACAATCAAAAAATAAAAACATCCTACAACAACTAAAATAAAACATCCGAAATAAAATCAATTAATTTCAGACACTTTATTACTAAGACACTTCAGGCTCTCTATCGGCGTCTGTGGTTGAAACATAAAAATACATGCATTCAACATAATATGTAGATATGTTGAATATGTAGTCAGAGCAGATCTGACTAGATCACTGATAATAGCAAATCTTTGCATGCTTACTGGGGTAAGACAAGAAAATTAAACAATGATATCTTTACTATATTACTATTTATTTTCTTTAATATATAACCGTACATAAATAAGAGTTTATCAGCGCCATTTTACTTGTATTTTTATTTAGTGTTATCTAGAATTAATTTTCCAATACTGTCAGAAGTAGCTTTCAGACTCAGTGGATTGAGTTACATTTGTACCTTGGGCTGCAGGTTTTTATGGAGGACCTGTTGATCATGCAGGTGCTTTAATGCCATGCAGATCTTCACAGTCCAGTCCAGAATCTGGAAATCAATAAAATGTGAATTTACAAATATGAAATGTTTGCAACAGTTTTGTATTTTTAACACATTTTTTATGATTAGTTTGAATAGAATAAGCACCCAACATCCTATTAATAATAATAATAATAATAATAATAATAATAACAACAATAATAATAATAATAATAATAATAATAATAATAATACAAATTTTAATTTTCAGTTAAATTTTTTTAACAGTTTAACAGTGGGTAAGTCGTTGGTTTTACTAGCAGTTAACAGCATCATTATAGTATTAAATGGTGATGGCTTAAATTTGACTATCTTTAAATCTGTAAACATACTGTACCTCATTCTCAGAAAATGTATCTGCTTCCTGTGTTTTGTGTTTGATTTTCTGAACAAGATCTCCACCCTCACAGAGCTCCAGTACAAGATACAGACAGTCAGGACCTGAAAGCAGATTCACTCATTACAGTATTTTAAATGTGATTAAACTGTAAATGAGAATAAATATAATCCTATAACTTTAGTTGTGTTAACAGAATTCATTTCGAAGTTTCTTTCAACCTGCGATGACTTCCTT
Organism: Cyprinus carpio; assembly: GCF_018340385.1. Taxonomy (NCBI): domain Eukaryota; kingdom Metazoa; phylum Chordata; class Actinopteri; order Cypriniformes; family Cyprinidae; genus Cyprinus; species Cyprinus carpio. Next base: position 5,920,837 of record NC_056578.1, on the reverse strand, counting down.
GTGATGGACGATGTGTGGATGATCGAGTTGTAAGAGAAAGTTTAAATTATTTTCCTAAAAACAGACAGATACACGTATATCATAATTCCTCTCTTTTCAATAAACCTTAATATATATATATATATATATATATATATCATTTCAAAGTTTGTGTTTATCTTACCTGTCCTCTGTCAAACTTTTTAATGACAAACTGATGGCCACCTTCATTTTTCACCAGGATCATCTGCTCATCTTCACTCACTAATGTGTAGCCTGGATACTTTATAGCTGACTGTGTGTTGCCCATCTCTGAATATTTCTACAAAGCAAAGCAATATTGGTATAATTATAGCAAAGGTATGAGCAGTAATGTGGTTATAAATCAAGAGCAAATTCTTCCACTGGTTCCCTCTATACATTTCTTAATTAACCAGTTGAATACTTTTGTTTGTATAATGGCTAACAGACAGTCTGTAACACTTAACAAAAATGCAGTTCTAATGGCTCAGGTACCAAAGTAAAAATATATTCCAAAAAAGGAAATATAACTGTCCACAAACAAGGAAGTCCAAAAATGAAAAAGAGTTAGGATCAAAAAATAATCAAATTGAAAAAATGTGTAGGAGCGAATCCAATTAGAGTAATCAGCCTCGGGTTCACTTCATACGAACAGCAGCAGTATAGCAGACTTTGATGAGTGCAGACAAAATAGTTCCTCAAAGAAAACCACAGTATGCTCTCACCGTCTACCTCTCTCTTTCTTGTCTTTTATACCTGGAGTCTTACTCTCTCTACCTGAAGAGATTGACCCCTACAGATTTGGAAGAGAATTACAAGGATGTGATCTGTTACGAGTCTACTAAATAAAAAAAAAAAATAAAAAAAATAAAAAACATTTCAAAACTAGTAAAGAGAGCATTTAGCAATTCAAGGAGCTACAATCCTCATTCTTTCATCTTTATGACTGATTTTCAAAGTCCTCTATATGATATGCGTATTAAAACAAGAGGCAAATATCTTGCCCTGTTACTTTAAATCATTTTAACTCAAAGGTTGTAATGATGCACATAAACTGTAAGGTAAGTTTGGGGACCAATTATCACTATAACTATTAACTATTAACTATGACCTTTCCTCAATAAACTCCTAATTTGCTGCTTATTAATAGATTATAAAATAGCTGTTACGTTTAGGTACTGGGTGGATTAAGGGATCTAAAATATGCTCATTCAGAACAAGGCTTGTATCTGTGCTTTATAAGTACTAATAAACAGACAGTATGCTAGTAATATGAAAGCTAATAAACAACTTGTTAAGAATTGTTCCTTAATCTGAAGTGTTACCAACTGTAAAAAGTGGTGAACTGCAACTGTTACCCTTAAGAGCTGATTTAATATATCAAAATGAGTTTTGATGGTATAATCTAATGTATATTGGAGGGTACAGTAATGTTAAATATTTTTGACTTGAATAAAACCAGTTAATTTAGATGTTACTGTTGTTTCAGTGTACATCACAAGATACAGTTCTCAAACAGGATGATGACTAATAAATGTCATACCCTTTTCTTTGTCTTTGTTTAAGATGGAAATTCCTGTAAGATGAATATGCATGAAAGATTTTGGAAATATGCACTTATGGGACTTTATTCATGAAAAACTGAGATAAGGTTATGTGTGAACTAAAGTTCTGTCACCATAACATCACCATTTGTTTCTACTCTACTAATTCAACATTTACCAAATGTTTTGCGAATCGACCAAGACTGAAAGAAGTGAAAGGGTAATAAAGTTTTATCCACTTCTCACGTGTCAGATGCTGATTTTAAGGGCTCCAGCACTGACAGACATATGTGACCCAGGAGCACAAAAGCAGTTTTAAGTCTCTGGGGTATATTTGTAACAATAGCCAAAAATATATTGTATGGGTCAAAATTATTGATTTTTCTTTTATGCCAAAAATCATTAGGATATTAAGTAAAGATCATGTTCCATGAAGATATATGAAGATATTTTGTAAATTTCCTACCTTATCTATATCAAAACTAAATTTTAGATTAGCAATATGCATGGCTAAGAACTTCATGTAGTAAACTTTAAATGCGATTTTCTCAGTATTTAGATTTTTTTTTTTTTTTTTTTATCCTCTGATTCCAGATTTTCAAATAGTTGTATCTCGGCCAAATATTGTCCTCCTAACAAACCATACATCAATGGAAAGCTTATGTATTCAGCTTTCAGATGCATAATTCCAAAAATTAACCCTTATGACTGGTTTTGTTGTCCAGGGTCACAATTATTTCAGCTTGAGTCTCTGATCATCCTGAGTCATCCATGATTCAGATGTATTTATACTGTTCTTAGGGGGAAAAAAAGTATTTTTCACCTTCAGAACAAGAAAAAGACATTCAACTAATGATTGTGACAAAACAAGACAGCATATTAATAATACAGAACATTTTCTTATATAGGCAATAGTAACTGAATTAATTTTGTATGTGACAACATAAACTCAATATCAGGCTGTTGAACTCTGTATCAGGAAAGCAGTGATCGGTGTGCAAATTTACAGGCCAGAAATATTTAATACACTGAACATTTTCCTCTCAAGAGAAATTTGTTAGGATACATGTGAGGTGTTTTCATCAGCTGATAGTTTGTTTTGATTTGATTTACTCACATCATATTCCGTTCAATTCAATTTAAACATGTTTTATGTTGCAGATTGACTCCCTTTTGTTTACATCTGGCTCTTGGTGTGTGTTAACTTTGGACCCTGTATGAAAATGACCAGATTCAAAGTTGTGTAAACATCACAATGGAACGGAAACACAAATTTGCTTTGACTTAAGGAAACACCTGAGAGGACTTTTCCTCCTCGTTCCACTCCCTGCAGAAATATCCATTATGTTCTATGTCAGCTTGGATGACAAGGCTCACAGGAAACGTGACGTAGAGATTATGTGCTATTTTGGTGCTATTATTATTGCTTTGGATACCCAGCCTCTGTTTGTGATTATTATTTTTTTTTTTTTATTTATTATTATTTAACTACGTTGCATGGATATGCCTGGGAAAGTTTGAAATCATTAGACCGATAGAAAACCAAAAAAAAAAAAAAACAGAAATGTATGAGATGTCTTCACTGAAATAGCTGCTTAGGGCCGTTTGTATCTGTGTAGAGGAGTATTCATGCTCTTTGACAGCAGACCTCTTACAGCAGATGCTTTAAGGTGGCCTCACACAACCTCTCTAATGTCCCTGACACACCAAGCCGACGGTCAGGCCGTTTAGTTGAGGGTCTTTCAGCTCAGTCGGTGAGACAGTCCACTCTCCGTGCTTCGTTTCATAACGACATTGGCCTCTGAAATTAAGTAAGTGATCAACATTATTCATATTCAACACAGTAAGCAAATGCTGCTTTTCACAGTTTGTTCAGTTCAAGTTTTGGTTTTCCCCTTTTGAATGACAAATATAGAGATACTGCCACCTTCTGATAGTGTTTATTATTATTATTATCATTATTATTATGTCCTATCATGCAGCTGCAGAACATTTGGTGGTTGGTCTGGTTTAATGTAACTCCATTATATATGGCAAAATATTTATTCACTTATTTTTAATGGTTTAATACTTGTGCGATTTATAGTGAAGGTAGAAAAATTAAGTTACTGACTGATACTACAATGTTTATGTATGTAAATGCTGTTTGAATGGACACCAGTAATATTTCAGACTTTTAAAAAATAAAGTGTTTTAGTTCTTCTTCAAACAAAAAAGAAATAATTTTTCCATCTTTCTTTTTTTGGTAAGGACGTTAAAGAAAATCCAATATATTTTTGTCTGTACATTTTATTACGTGTTTTGTTATGAAAAGTGATTAATATAAAGCACATAATAAGCACAAAATAAAATCATCTTCTTCTGATCAATAACACAAAGCAAAAACAATCATACATACAAAGTATTACTTTCCACACACACACACACACACACACACATATATATATATATATGTGTATATTTTGACAATATGAACATTTCATTGTTGTAGGACAATGAAACATTGACATTAGTCAATACTGCAATGTAAAATTGGTCACTGTTTGTGTGGTTCTCTGTCAGGTGGATCCAGTAACAAGTTTTGTCTCAGCAGTTCATACTTTTTCATTTTGTCAGGTTCGACTCAAAATATCTGATAAACTGTCTGTTTTTTGGCTGATTGCTTTCACTCCATTTCTTAACTCACATATTCCTTTCTGCATATCATTAATGAATTTCTCTGCTTTCTCCATAAACTCTCTTTTAATTATTAGTTCTTGTCTGGGTTTTGCAGGTTTTCCATGTTGCCTCTTGTTGTCTTCGATAATCTCTTTGAGGATATCAGGCACAGAACTAACCTTGGCGATCATTTCTGAAATGTTTCCAGACAAATGCACAATTTTAGACATCTGGTCACCCACTTTACTCCTGTCATGTTCCTGGAAGACGTGCCCCTTTTCAAAGCAGTAGGCAAAATGTTCACTTAATGCCTGGGTTTTGTGGTCTGATAGTGAAGGGTCTCTCAATATTTCCTCAGTGCGTTGACAGATTTTTTCCATCATGTCAATAATAAGGTTCATTTTATCCTGAAATCCATTAAGTTTCTCTTCAATAGATTGTTTTAAGTTCTTTTCCTGCTGTGTTTTCCTGTTTCGTCCAAAAGCAGCACATAATACAGCAACTACAGCCAAACCTGCCCCTGCTCCAGAAAAAAATGCAGAAACCTCATCATCAATTACAAAAAATGATAATGCCGACAACACCATCGCGATTCCTCCAGTTATTTGTCCTCCTCTGAGTGCATAAATAGCAAATCTGTAACCATTTTTAAACTCATTGATGGCATCATAAAATTTTTCTTTATGCTTGTGACATTCCAGGGAAATGTCCTCATTAAGTCTATTTAATTCATCTGTGAGATGAATAACATCAGATCTAAAAGAAAAACAGCAGAAACATCAGGGATTTTTATACAGTGTGTTTTGTATGTCTCATAAAACAAATATTTATATTTTAGTACATACAGAATATGATAAACGTGTATATTAGCTGATATTTATCGATGAAACAGTTTCTTTCATTTGATACTTTATGCTACATATACAGTATGACTACACAGGCTTTTATTATTATGATATTTTTAAAACGTTGCCTAAATATCAAAATTATACTAAACATAATTATTTTGGTCCTTCATATCAAGTGAAAACCCATAAATATACACAATGTATTAATAACAGCAATCTCTTACAACATGTTAGTTGGCAGCTCCATGCTTCCGCGTCGATGGCGGGGTCTGGGTGAAGCCATTGTTGCTGTGATTAAATAACACAAGTGTTGTTTATCATGTCAGGGCCAGCTAGGACCACACTGCAAATTTTTAGTAACTAGCAAGATCATCGTGACAAACAGTCACGCCAGTTGTCTGCTGCATATATCATTATGGTACACAATAATTCCATTCAAATATACGTAATATACTAGGAAGGTCAAAAAGGAGCTAGAACACATCACCCAAGAGGTGAAATACTGATTGTGTTAAGAACTTACCCGGATAGTGTGTAGTAGTTGACCTGAACTCATCAGTGGAGTGTCAGTGTAGCTCAGATTTGACATCAGTCTTTTTTATCTTCTTATAACCTGTCAAAAATTTTCAGAACAAGAATTTGATATTAAACAGATATAAATATGCCTATACTAACAGAGTTTCTGTCTGAATAAAAGTCAACACTGAACAGAAATCTTACTTATCTAATATCTGAATAATCGAATGGACCTTTTTAGAGATCTATCTATTTACTTGTTAAAGGCACAATATGTAACTGTTCGCCGCTAGGGGTCAATTTTCTAAACAATAACAAAGGTGAATCTTTTATAACACGATTATGAAGAAGAGTGGAATGATGGGAGATGTCGTTTTCACCATCCAGAGATGTCTGAATCATGTTCATGGATGTAATTAATTATTATTATTATTATTATTATTATTATTATTATTATTATTATTATTATTATTATTATTATTACATGTACCCTTCAAAGTTATTCAAAGAGGGAATATGTTATACAGGGAAAGCTAGCAAATAACATTTACATTGTCAAAGAACAGTATGACTGACTTCAGTCTAGAGCTAGTTTGCACTCTTAAAAAGCTCCCCTTATAATACAAGCTGTCTATACACTGTTTGATGAATGAATCTTCTGTTTACAGCAGCATTTTTGTTCACATGTGTTGCTATAGTTTCTACAAGCGGAAACCTCTAGCGCAGATATTTACGTAATTGGTAGGCGACAATGAACCGGGACGAGTCATTATTTAAAATAGGAATTTCTCTAAATTCACAAATCCTTGAGAACTTTAGGGATAATGTAAGTGCACAACTGCATGAAATATTAGGCTATAACACTCTGCAAGTGGATTTTGGATATTTTATTACGGAAATTTTACATATTGTGCCTTTAAGCTTATATAATAATCACAACAATAATAATAAGTCACAATAATAATCATATATTCCTTCATAAACTTAAAATACTAAATAAATTTGAATATTTTGAATATTTTTAGAATTTGTTACTATTCCATCCGTTCAGTGTTTCTGGTTTCCGTTTTGTTTCGGCTGAACATGTTCTCTTGATAAATAATCAACAAGCTTTGGACATTAAAATTAGCTAGTTGCACACCTGCACTTATTTTCATTGTATTGTTGTAACTCATTTGTAATGCGGCCTTTTATTTTTCCAAATATGGGTAGGGAATAGAAATATTTTCAAAACCCTGCACAGTAGAATAAAGATTCAGTTCACATTTGTTTATAGTGCTTTTCACGTCCTTGCAAATTACAAAGATGGTGATTGTTAATGTTGAATTCAGATTTTCAAGCATGAACTACACAGCCACCACATCTGTGTGGATCATGCTCGCATGTCCGGATAGTGCACTCAGCCTAACATGAGGATACATTTATTAAACCTGCCATTTTTACATTAATTCAATAGAAAAAAAAATGCAGAGAAAGCAAGCAATTAAGAATAGAAGCAAGAAAATATCAAATTAAAAATAAAACGTGTCAATTAGGCAATGGCCAGATAAAACCTGTCATTCTGTCCACTCATATATAACTTCTGAAATTATGGCCACGCCCCCGTCAGTGAATCACTTTCGCAACTCCAGTAGCAACTTACTGCAAAATGTGTATTACAGTGCACACAAGCAAGCACATAAACACATACACTCTCATCATTTACACCACACCAACCTTTCTGCAGTCCTGATCTAGGCTTGTATTTAATAGTATAGTGCTGAAACTGGAGAAGCTCCAGCTTTAAGTCCACGGGTTGAAACAGAGTAGCTTTGTGCCTAACCGCGAGACGATAAAAACTAAATTACACTTAACATGCATGGAACTGGAACCTATCTATACAATTTAGTTTTAAGACATTTACGTGAAACAAACAAACATAAACAAGGCGTAAATCATTTAAAGGTAGACCGAGATTAAGGTAGAAAATCAAGAGCACACTTTTAGGATCCTCCCCTCTTCTTTCTCTTCTCTTCCTCATCTGCCCCAAAACAGGTCGAACAGGTTCACAGTACAGAGCAGAGCAAACATGAAAATGAGCTTTCAGAATTTGCCCAACTGTATATCCATTCTTCTTCCATGAATGTGTTAAACTGGCACGCGACATGTAACAACCTGCATAGCAACTGACGTTACTCAGCAAAATCTGTGAGGCCAACTACATCCATCTGGATAGTGACAGAGTTGTCAAGTCCACTTATAAACTACGTAAATTTGGGCTTCTGTTTTAGTAAAGTTGTTAAAAAAATCCTGGGTCGATTTTTTTAACAACTTTACTACTTGTTTCTATACATAAATGTATAGAAACAAAGCTGCTTGTCAGACTTTCAGAACAAGCAGCCATATATATATATATATATATATATATATATATATATATATATATATATATATATATGGCTGCTTGTTCTGAAAGTCTGACAAGCAGCTTTGTTTCTATACATTTATGGTTGACATTTTCTCCAGTGCACTGATTGACACTCTGTTTGCTCACGTTATTTGACATCAGTGCAATAAAAAAATTCTCCCCCTCATTGGAGAAAAATCACGTTCAACATTAAGCCGTGTGATGCTGTAATCCATGAGATGATAGTAGAAGACCTAACAGAGGAGTGGGATGGCCTGTGAGATGGCCTGTGATATACTGTATGTAAACAAGTAGGCCTATAATACTAACAGTATAGGCCTACATTTGGTTCAAATCAGGGTCGTTCACAGGGGGGTGGCCCGGTGGCTAAAGCCACTGCCCCTTTGCCCTCATTGGCTGAGTTGCCCCTCTCACCAATCCCCCCATCACTCCAGCTCAAAGCGGTCTGTCCCAGCTCCGCTAAAGATCCGCTGAATCTGCTCCGTGTTTTCCCGCCTGCTCCGCAGCATTTCTCACGATCTGTGTGTCGCTCTCTCTGGACTTTTCAGTGGAGACTCCAGTTCAATGTCATTGCATTAACAGGTAGATGCATTACAATCCACATTACAGTCAGTGGATGATTCGCTGAATTAGTAATTTGGTAGTTTTGCTTTTGTATTGATTTGCTCTGTCTTCTGAAAGTAATAACAACAAAATACCAAGAACTTAGAATTAGAATGTCTAATCAAATTATTGTACCCGATCAGATATAATATAAATAACACAACATTTGCTGTTGTTGTTGGCACACTTTGTAGAGAAAAAAAAAAAAAAAAAACAGACACAGAGAGTGCAAAGGGAGCCTGCTAAAGGCAGCTCAACATTGCAAATATTAGTTCAAAGCTCCAGCAACCCAGCAGATAAATCATCATATAGAATATTTAGCAGCAAGTATATTTCCCATTATAATCACTTGATACTAGTAATCTATAACACGTCATATTTTATTAAAACCATATTAATTGTAGGCCTATAAATAGTTACAAATAATATAAATGTTCTAAATGAGTTGTTTAATATAATATAGATTTATTCTGTAAAATATTAAATTAAATGTGTAGCTTTTTTTTTAATTTTTAACTTACTGTATGTGGTCCTCAAGGTAAGTTAAAATGATGCAGAAATACAATTAAAGTATCTATCATATCCGATCCTAACAAAAGTATTCCTATCATTTTAAATTATCAGAATGTTTCTATGACAAAGGGTTCTAAAAATATGGTTTCTCATAAAACAGTGTTCCCATGGCTCAGTTTGCCCCAGGTTTGGGATAAGTTGACCCGAGTCGAGTCAGTGGATAAGATGCACCATCTGGGTGTAAAATGACCATCTGACCAAATCTGATTCAAACCCTTGTGAAATCAATAATAGTTAAAAAAAACTAATGTAATAATTTCCTTTTTACAAACAGTTTTTCATAAAGTTCATTTTATTGGAGGGACGTGGCCTAATGGATAGAGAGTCAGACTTGTAACCCGAAGGTCGTGGGTTCAAGTCTTGGGTCCGGCAGGGTTTGTAGGTGGGGGAGTGAATAACCAGTGCTCTCTCCATAACTGAGGTGAGACCCCACCTGCTCCCTGGGTGCCACAGCATGCTCCGGGTGTGTGTTCACTGTGTGTGTGTGCTGTTAAATGCAGAGCACAAATTCTGAGTAGGGATACCATACCTGGCCACATCACTCCACTTTCACAACATAAAACCAACCAAATGAAGTTTAAATTTCAACCTTTAATTGTTTGCATTTCTGAAACAATATGTTGAACACTAAAGTTGTAACCTTCCTAAAAACAGACTGAACAGAGAGTGTGTTGGTCATTAGTGACTACAGGTGGAAAGATATATCTGATTATAATGTGATGAAAAACATTTTCTGGTTCTTATCAGAGAAGAATTTGGTGCACTTGTACACTGTCCCTATCAAATAAACTACAAATAATATGTATATATGATAAATTAAATCAGAAATATCACATTAAAATACCAGTTTATAATTCAGAGATTTCACTACAATGCCTTATGATGGGGTAATTTAAAACGCTGACTCAATTTATCCCACAGCATTTGACTCACTTTGCCCCATAGCTGCCATTAAAAATAGCTTAACAGTTTAGGCTAACATTTAGCTAAATGATTTGCATGGATTTATATGTTGCTAAATCACCTATATTTATCAGAAAATATTTTTAGACCTGGATGAATTTGCTTTGATGTAACAACGATTACATCTGTTATGCTAAAATTTTACTTTGACAAGCCAAACATTTTTAAAGTAAATGGGTGCCTTCCCTACCCATGTGTTTCTCCTTTACACAGTCTGGCAGAAATGATGGGTGGTTCCAAAATACATGGTCACATGCCAGTAAAAGTGTACAGTTGCCAAGAAACAGGGGGTGAATCAACTTACCCACACTCTCCCCTACTTCCACTGAAGATGAGGCAGAGAGTAAGAGAAACATCTACAATAAAGTCTGAAATTATCTTTGCAATCATTTGCAATCAAGTCAACGATATCGCTGGAAATTAAGTGTATTAGCAACTACCCCCCTAGTGCCCCTCTTTTTTTGGTTTGGGCCACTGCCCCTAAAAATATCTGTGCACAGCCCTGCGGTTCAAATATATATTTTCTCAGGCTAAATATGTGATTTACAGCTCCTCCTTAAAGCTCTGGTCTTTTTCTCCCTTTTCCATCTCTCCAATTCTATTCTGCTCACCGGTGATTGGAGATGCAGGGGTCCGTGCCCTCCCACTTTGTTGCATTTTGCAGATTTTTTTAAAATAATTTGTTTTGCTTTTCAAACTTTTTTAATTTTCAAATAAAATGGTGGGCTCAGTTTAATAAGTTACGGATGCTTATTTGTCTCACAAGAGTTTGCAACAGTGGATAGTGAGTATGAGACAAAAAGAGCAGAAGAGACGGAAGTGAAAGCAGGCAGAAGCGTCTTGAATATATAAAGTTAACCTCTCAATGAAATCAGTGAATCAGGAATCAGTGAATCAATTACATGATTACATCAGCAATAAGCAACCAGCATCACCTGTCAGGAATTTCTCTTAATGAATGTGTGTCAGAAACTCAAAGTTAAAGCAGCCTGGGAAAACGAATGCTTAAGAAATGAAGGGTCAACAGGGCAACTAAAGCAAACTCTGATGTCCACATTGGTGACATCAAACTTTATTATTTTCACAAAAAAACATTAACATCTAAACTTCTGTTAATTCTGAACAAGAATTATTAGGCCTATATGAAATTAATTCAAACTGGTGAGTACTGTAAGTTAAGACGCAGAGATCTGGAGAGATCTGTTAGTGTTTAATGGTCTGTTGCTGCAAGTCATTTAACTTTTTTTTTTCTCATTATAATTCAGGAAATACCTGTAAAATAACAGCATTTTTCTTTCTTTTTTAATGCAAATTTCTGAAAATATTTTGCACTGTATTTAAATTAGGATATTTTACATGAATTGTTCCTTTGGCAACTATTACTACCAGTCATTTGACCTTTATTTATTTATTTATTTATTTATTTATGTATTTATTTATATTTTGTGAGCGATGGTGTCATCTGTCCATTTGCACCATCTGGTAGTGATTTCACAATTTTCTTTTGTAAATTTACAGACATATCTAGGTAATTTAAGAAAACAGAAAAATACTATATATTAGTACAGTATTTTTTTTCTCTGTCATTAATGATATAATATTTAAAATAACAGCCACATTGTTAATTTTACAGACATGTACGGCAATTTATATTTATTTTCATACATGCATTATGTCATCATACCTCAAATTCTAATATGCATGACTCGAGTTTTGTTTTGTTTGAAGACGTTGCAGGTTATTCTGTATCCAAATGCATTTTGTCAAGCGAAGTGAAATTAAACAGATATCTTATGATAAGGGAGTAGGGTGCTGATTAAAGGTATAGTTCCACCCAAAATGAAAAATAGCTGTTAATTTACTCATCCTCTGGTCATCCATGATGTAGCGAATTGTTATTTTTGTTATTTATTTATTTATTTTTTTTCTCTTAAGTCGAGAGTAAAGAAGATGTTTAGCTGAAACTATGGTCATTGGTGATTTTAGAAACCCTGGACAGTATTCATTAAACAGACTACAATCAATGCATGTCTTCTGTCAAAACTGGAAGACAGTGGCACAAACAGGTATCAATGAATAAAACATTTATTATTATTGTCATTAAAGTCAGTGCACTTCATATTTTTGATTCAGAAACATGCAATAGAACATGCAATGCTGTAGTCATTTATTAATGTAGAAAGCAAAGATAAACAAAGGATGGGAGTGTTTATGGTCTAAAACAAACCCCCCTGGGGAAAGGATAAAAGCACATAAGTAAAATAAAAACAATTAAAAAAGTGCAATTTTAGTATTGCTCAGAAAACAGTAGTTTCAGAGGATCAGTGGACCGTGATGTACGTTGCTTCATTCCACTTAATCTGGCCATGAAATCAGAATAAAATAAAAATCATTAACACTGCATACACATATTACATATATACACATTCAAATTTCTACACATCACATCTCTCTCTTTTTATCTCTCACCTGCATAAACTTCAACTTCACACAGTGTGAGGTATTCATTGCGTCCAGGCACAATAAGGTTGACGTATGGCCCCTTAATAGGCCTAAACTCAAACGTTTTTGTGACTCCAGGTGGGATGGGCCCAACAGTCGCAGCCCTGTGAAGAGACACAGAAACAGAGAAAAAGAGAGGGGCATATCAGATATACTTATGTCAAAGGCAAGTTTGTATTAAAAAGGAAACAGGCCCTGTCCACACAAACATGTTATTTTTAAAACCACAGCTTTTTCTACGAGGTTTGGCAGTTCGTCCACACGCAAACACAGCACCAGGTCACTGAAACCGAACATTTTTGTAGATTTTCAAAAACTATGGTTGCAGGGTTATCGTGTAGACAGCAAAACCGGCGTTTTGGGCTTGTGACGTCGGAGCATGCGCTGTTATCGTCGCCTGCTGGGTTTCTGATTGGCCAGCATGGCTTTACGGTTGAGATTATATCGCCACCTGTTGGCTTGGCATGCTCTCGTCAGTGCTTCATAGCACGTGTTTGCATTTTCATGTGGACAGAGTTTTTTTTTTAAACGGAAGAAGGAAAAACTCAGTTTATAAAAATACCCGTGTACGTGTGGACAAGGCCTTAAAATTGCCTAGACCTAATCTTTAGTTTTGAGAAATGGAGCTATAGTTTCAAAAACCGTGAGTAACCATTAAAAAAAAAAAAAACATCTTAAAGGATTTATTCAAAGTAGTTTTTAACTTACTTACTAATTTTCTACATTTGTTTGTGTAAGTACTAAGAGAGAGACAGCACTCACAGCTGATTATTGTTGCCGTTATTCTCCAGGCTGTTGCCGATACGGATCTGAATACCCTCAATCCCCTTTTCACAACAGTCTCCACGATTAGTGATGCTAACCCTGGTTACCCTGTAGATGCCCAACAAGTCAAACTCTCCACCAGGGGTTTCTGTCTCCGTTAGTATGGCTGCATGAACCGAGCGTGTACATTGACTGCCTGTTGCCATCGATAGCATTTCGAGCAGCTCCGAGACTGCTGTATGTGGAGGACTGAACAGCTTTGCCTCCAAGAGCAAGATTTCCTGTTTTTAAATAAAATAAAATATTGTTATTATTATTTGTATATTAATTTATTTATTATATTTATAAATATTGCATTTATCACAAGTGAGTTGATAAAACATTTCAACTCAAATCCAGGGCCATGCTGAGACCTTTGTGTGTGTGTGTGTGTGTGTGTGTGGGGGGGGGGGGGGGGGGGGGTCAAAGTATAAAAGGGTCACATTGAACGAGGCTTTAAATAGGGCTGTGCTCAAAATATCAATATGGCAAAACTTATCGTGACACTTTCCTTGCTGATACGCATATCGATATGTATTGGTACAGCAGCATATGCCGTGACGCAGTTTTGTAAAAGAAACACAGAACAGAAAAGACCATTTGAAAGGGCACCTATTATACAAAATCCACTGTAACATGATGTTTGTGTGTGTGAACACAACCACCCTACAATGATAAAAATCCACCCGCTCCTTATTTTTAATTCCCATTAAACTATCAGACATGCTGTCCTGTGTTATGTAGTTTCCACCCTCAGCCAGTTGTAATAAATCTAACAAAATAAAAAAAGGAAATAGTTATCTACTTAAATATATGGTAACAATATTGCACATAATATTTTTTAATAGTTTTTAATGGAATCTAACTGAATAAATCATGTAAAATCTCCATTTAATCTGTGACACAATGAATTTAATATTATTAGTGAAATGTGCTCATTATTTTGATTCTCAAAAGACTGTGATTTTGAGTAAGGTCTGTTTGTATTTGACTTTTGAGTTAATAAAACGACTGTATACAGTCAGATAACTCGAGTAGGTAAACACTTTACTGCACTAGCATTAGCAAAGCTACTACTCATTGAACAAAGCATCATGCCTCATAGTGTTATTACATGCAGTTATCCATAACCATAAGCTCTGCTTTTCTGCAATGGCAACGACAGAAACTTCAACATAACAGAAACTCTTTCAAATGTCAAATATAACTGAACACTAAAGACTAATAGATGTTCCCCTTTACTCAAAAAACTCAAAGTATCAGTTAATTTCAATATGTACTCTCCATTTCCCAGCCATATGCAAAGCATGTTGGGAACTAACAATCACTAGAAAAATAAAAACGCAAAACTGAGCTAATTCTTTTAACATAAACAGGTAGCCTTCTTTCCCTATTTATTTTCATATTAATCTATTCCTCAATTCAAGCCTCAGAACTGCTTAGGTTTCGTTAAAAAAATATGAGGGAAAACATAATCTCTTGGTTTTATTAGTGAGTTCTCAATATTTTCTATACAACACTGAACCACATTTTCTTTAAGAAAATATACACACTGTTTTTAACTATCACCTTTTTAAATGAAATGTACAAGACCCATGATTATTTTTTTACAGTGATACTCGGTCGAGCAGCTGTAATGTCAACAATGTCTCATAAACAATACTGGTATTCTGTGTTCGGATGTAAGACTGAACATAAATGTCTTCATGTTCTCCCAGCATCTGAGCCACTGAGGACACAGTGAATTACTTTTATTTTTGAAGGTAATGCTCCTCAAAATCATGTCGTTATTGTGCTTAGCTAATGTTTTAACTGTATTTCTGTGCGTTTCATTAAAGCGCATAGTGAACGTTATCGTACTATGTGTGTATGTGTGTTGCAATATTACATCTTGTAAAAAAAAGAGCATAATAGGTGCCCTTTAAGTTTAAAAGTTAAAGAATATTTTCTTTGCACCTATAATAACTGACATTAGAAACTGAAGTGTATTATTATTAATATTATTATTATTATTGAGTTTACAGGCACTACTGTTGCTGTTGTAGAAAATAAAATATTCTGTCATATTTTCAATATAAATCTATTCTAATCCTGTTCTGAATTTATTTTTGAATGATAATAAAAACAGGACTGATAAAGTATAATTCGGGGATGAGAAAATCAGGATAAGCCTGTATAATTTTTTTACCAGTGCTGTGATAGCCTAATTATTTTTAAGGCACTCTACGCTAGGTTTTTAAAATAAATACTGTAATAATAGTAGTTCAAATTATGAATAGTTTTTAGTCAAATAACATTAAAAAAGACCAGACCTCCCGACGCCCGTGAAACAGGCCCAGTGTAAATAAATCTATTTAAATTCAAAAAGACGTACATCATGGAGATGTCTATTTGACGTCTGCATTACATCTGCAAGACGTATTTTTTAGAGTGTTTGATGATCTGCAATACGTCTATAGGACGTTTTCTATCAGGTGTCAAATAGACGTTTAGAAGATGTTTTTAAGATCTTTATGATTTACAATGTAAAACTTTCATCTTAAAGACATCTATCAGATGTACACAACAGATGTTTTCCAGATGAAGTGATCTTTTAACAGACATCTTGCAGACGTACCTGTGCTATCTGGGTTGGTATCCAAAATGAGGCTGTCATACAGTGTGTTTCATTCATATCTAGAAAGTCCAAAACAGACTCATAAAAGTAAGCAGAAAAAAAATGTCAGTTAGACTTACTGGCCACTTGCCGGCAGCCGCAGTCATTTTTGAAGGTATCCTGATAGTGTGCTAAATTACTGAGGTCGGATGAGGTCAAGTGAAAGGTCATAATATGGGTAATTTTATTTATGGCTAAATTGTTATTCATTTATTTTTTTTTAATAGTACGATTGGGCAGGCTTTGGTTATCAAATATTTGTGTTACTGACAGCATACAGAGTAATAAAGAGCACTCACTTGGAACACAAATGTACTGTGGTTTGTCTGCTTCTGTTAATAAAATAATAACAGTCATACACACATTAGTAAGTACATGAACAAATTCTATCACAGAGTTGTCTTCTCTCTCTGCCGCTTACCTGCAAACACCTCGACTTCACACAGAGTAAGAACTTTATCATTCCCGGGTAAAACAATGTTGACATATCGACCTTTAACAGGCTTAAACTCAAACATTTTTGTGCCAGCGAAAACCAGAGTCAACAGTTGCAAACCCTGCAAATACATAAAGAACAGTGTTTAAAAATGGAAACCAGAGGCCTCTCAATGCAATGTACATGTAACAAATTCTGTTAGACTGTATTGAAATCAAATGAGATTGTATAGCATTCTTCACAATACAAATGATTGTTCATGTTTTATATTAAATTGCCATAAATTTAAAGTTGTATTTTGAACGCAGAAGCTCCTTCAGTGACTCAGCAGACAACTGATTACTTTCCTTTTTCCACTGGATTTACATCAGTGAAAAAAAAAAAAAAACTCTCTCTACATTTGCATTGTGAGAAAGAATAGCAAAGAGAAACTGTGCAATCTTCAGTAGCTCTGAATTAAACTCTATGCTTTCAGACCTTTCAGAATATTTGGTCCACTTCTTGTGTGCTTGCAGATCCCTGAAATCACCATCACTGTCACACCATTCTGTGAATTTCTTCAGGTCGGTGACATCAAATGACCCTTCTCAAAGACCCACCCTCCCTTAGTTACTGTTGCTATGTCTGAAAAGCCAAAGTTGAATCCCAGACGTTTTTGATGATTTAGAAATCCTGACTGGAGACATTTTATTTTAAGTCCAAAAAGAGGACATGTCCAGTGAGAAAGAGAATGTATGGTCACCCCAGTTAAAACCAGATCGAGCATCATAAACATTGGGAGATTATACAAAACATTTGAAACATTTCTTACAGCTCATTGTTGTTTTCCGTTGTTCCCCCAGATTGTTACCAATGCGAATCTGAGCTCCTCTGAGTCGCTCTCTGCAACAGTCTATACGATTAGTGATGGCAACCTTGTATACACTGTAGACGTTTCCAAGGTCAGCTCTCCACCATGGGTTAAACTCAGTTTTAGTGTGAGTGCATGAGCCCTTCGCGTAATTTGAGTCTCTGTTTCCATCTACTGCATGTTTAGCATTTCCCTGTGGGTGTCCTAAGGAGGACTGCACCGCTCTGGCATGAAGAGCAATATTTCCTGTTCAATTAATAAAAAATAAGACCGCTTCTTAGAAATCCAAACAAACAAATCAATCAACCACAAGCTTCCAATTACAATATTTCAGTCTATAATTTTAATAATTTAATCTGATTGATATGTAATATGATGACACACAATGGTTACAGATAAACATACCTTTCAAATTAGCACCACACAGTCCAGTAAAAAGTGTTAGTACCAAAATCACACGTGTTGCCATCCTGATTAAGACATAAATACATATCACATCATCACAGCATATGAAGGAATCATTTTCAATTTCTCATCCTCAGTTAAACAGAAAAGAAAATAAAGTCCAGATTGAACACCTGATAAAACTTTAACTTCAAAGTTTTTAATGCAGTTAATAAAACTATTCAATTGCATCTGTTTTCATTAATTTATATTTACAGTCTTTTTGAATTTATCAATTCAGTCTTGATTAATATAATGTAAGCTAGCTGCTCGCAGTTGTCAACAAACACACTTGGTTTTTTATTTTGTGTTTTTGTGAAGTATGAACATGACATTTACACTGATATTAAGGTTTTGTGAAAAGAAAAATACAACAATAATTAAAGAAAAGTAGCACAACTGTCTCTTTTGACAATGAGCTTTGTTACAAGTTTGATCAGGTTTGAGTTTTTTTAGTGAAAGTAGTGAAAGTGAACGTGATACCAAATTTCTTTAAAACTCTGTAATAAATAAATAAATAAGGTGTTAATAAATAAGAGTGCATAAACATTGAACTCACCTGGAATCCATCAACGTATCAACATCAATTATCTGCTTTTAAACAAAATTGTAAATGTTTTATATAATGAATAAATGTTATTATAAATACTTGTTTATAAACAATTGCTGTTTATTATATATCCAATATATTATTCACATGTGGAATATTAGGCACTGACTAAACATTTCAAACCAAAAATGTGCAATTGTAGATATGAAAATTAATACACACCAGCAGTCTGTGATCAGTGTCTAGTTGAATAAGATTGTGCTCAGAAATTATGTTTATTTATTGCTGAATAAGTCCCTCCCAACCAAATGAGGTATCTGATATCTGAATATTCAACATTAAATGGACCTATTACAAAAGAGTTCCCATTTTTTGTTAGCTCTTATTATGATAAGAGACAATTACAGTACATGCAGAATTTGGAACATTCCCCTATAAATGTAATCATTATGTTACAAATATGTAATCAGTATGTTTATGTTATCAGAGCTGCATTTGACATTATCAACTACAATATTATTTTGATTAACCTCAAATTATGTTGGCATTAGTGGAATTGCATTAGCATGGTTGAAATCACACTTATCGGACCATCATTATTTTGTAATGGTAAATGAAGAGGTATCATATGAATCACAAGTTCAGTATGGAGTACCACAAGGCTCAGAAGTAGGACCATTGCTTTTCACCCTGTACATGTTACCCCTGGGATATATCATCAGGAAACATGATGTTAGCTTTCACTTTATTCTGATGATACTCAGTTCTAGATTTCTTTACAGCCTAATGAAACATACCAGTTCACAAAACTAACTGAATGCAGAGGTGTTAATTATTTGACCAAAAACCTTCACACATAATAACTTAGAGCAGCTATCAAATTTTAGAGCATATTCTGTGGTCAAGTTATCGTTAGGAACCTAGGTTTGCTATCTGATAACAATATTTCTTTTTAAAGCCACAGATCTATCTTTTGTGAAACTGCATATTTTCCATCTTAAAATTATATATATATATATATATATATATATATATATATATATATATATATATATATATTACAACATATTCTCTCAAAGTCAAATCAGAAATGTTAATTCATGCGTTCATGACCTCAAGGTTAGATTAGGATTTATCTGGAGTGTTAATTCTGGACTGAACTGACTAAGAACTGTGAACTGAATACTGAACACTGAACCGACTTCATCTGAACAATGACACTGTTGTCTTCAAGAGAAAATCTGAACAGTCTCCATAGAGTTTCCATAATTGATTCTTCATGTGCATTTAAACATGTTTGCTTATATATATATATATATATATATATATATATATATATATATATATATATATATATATATATATATAAATATATATTTATATAGTAGCTTATATATAGTAGTAAGTACCTGATACCAAATGTCATTTTTGATTGATGACTTTGACCTTTATGGCATTTCCCCCTCCCCCACGCAGCCCCCACTTTGCGACCACCCACATTGGTTGACCCCGTGACATCATAATCATATGCGACCTCTGACCACATAATATTTTCCAGATGCGCAAAATCGGCATGTGTGAAATTCCGACATCAACTTTTGAGTTCCAGCAAGGAAATATGTTGTTTGTACAAATTTATGTACATGTCCGACCTGTGACAAAACCATAAATGAAGTCCTGAGGATTATTTTCGTCCATTCCCACATCAGGAGGCATCTGCGGTCCGCATGCTTAGGTGTCCGGTTGCATTTTTGGTCACTCTCTCTCTCTCTCTCTGAGTATGTGCGAAAAAGAAAGTTGCAATGAACAAGCAATATTAAAAAGTAAAGGAATTTATGAGAGCAATTTTAAGAGAAACTCTCTCTCTCTGTGTGTGTGTGTTGCATACTGGGAGTGGGGGTGACGCATAAGAGGCATGTGCAGGAGTGCAAAGTTCCAAAACTTAGCGGGTTTTTTTTTCAGGATTTATTTATTTATTTTACTTTTTTCCTTTCTTTTTCTGGTTCATATATATATATATATATATATATATATATATATATATATATATATATATATATATATATATGCACCAGACTCTTCCTAACCAGGAACAATAAAAATTGGTCTAGACTATGGTCTCACATCAAAAATAACTTTAAATCCATATTCAAACTGGATCATGATGTGGTGTCCTCACTAATAAAGAGTCCTTCTAAAATGCATACAAATACACTGTCTTAAACTCTTAGCATAGGCCATACATACATGTACTATACCATCTCTGCAAAAAACATCAGCCATGTACAGTTGCAAAGAGTAAAGTCTCAAATCCAAAAAGATATTATTTCTAAAAGTTAAGACTTGTCCATGACCTCCTAAAACGCCTTGTTGTTTGAACTTCCAAAAGAGGTCGATATCCGCTTTGTCATGCCTAGAGCTGATCCTGTCAGGACGCTGGTTTGATCATCAGCCCTTCTGTTGTGTTATGTCTTAAGTTGTTAATTCCACTCACTCTGCCTTCACAGATGCACCTTATTCTAATTAGTGCTCCAGCTCTCCTCACACACACCTGTCTCCCAATTTCGCATTGATTTTCTTCACTACTTATGCTGCTCTCTTTCTGTGCTTCTCTGTCAGTGTGTCTTGGCTACCATCTGTTTCACTACTGCCCTTAAGACTCTTTTGCTCTAGTCGTGCCTAGTTTTCTTGCCCTGTTTGCTTATTCAATCTTGTTTTTTTCTTTTTGATGTACCCAGTTCCCGTACGCAGTTCAGTTTTGGATTCCTTACCTGGTTGCTGATTGTCAGCATTTGTTTTGGACTATTGCCTTTTCTTTTGTTCAATGAATTTGACAAACTGCGAATCTGCTCTTGGGTCCCTTTTTCTCCCAGCAACCCTAACAGATCCGTGCTGGTCGATGAGGAAATATCAACTTCGTGCTGTGGATCGCCGGATCGGCTTTCACCGTGGATGAAGCGGAGTCCAGCCAGTGCTCCTTCGTCGAATACGCTGGCCGCACCGTTCTCAAGTACGCCGGCCATTCCTCACCACAGTGTGTGATGCTGTGTGACGCATTTCATGGAGGACTGTTTCCTGAACCTGCAGAATAGCCTACAATGGGTCTGTGCTCAAAGGCTGTTCTATAAAGTGGGGCAGTTCCAACTTTGCAAGGACAGTCTGGTGCTTCTGACTCAAAGCCTGTAAGTAATTTTTTTTTTTTTTTTTTTTTTAAAGAATTAAGTATTTGCCACTGATTCAAATGCGAGTTTTAAGCAGTGTAGAGTAGTGCTTGCTGTTTGTCGTTTCTCTGATCACAAATGCAGATAAGGTTTTATTTTTACGCGCCGCAATACATAATGCAACGTGCAAAAAAACAATATAAGTCATTATAATCAGTAATTATGTCCCCACTGGATGCAACAAATGCCTTGTTTGTAATGAGTTTTATTGGTTTTGTCTGGTCGTGCCAGGAGATGCCATCACAGTATGTTAAGGGGTGTAACATTTGCGTCACACGCTTAAGGTATTCAGCCAATCACAATGCACTGGATAGCTGGCCAATCAGCATACACCTCACTTTTCAGAATGATGAACTTTGAAAAAATCTACAGTTTCAGAAAGGCGGGGCATAGAGAAGCAACAATAATGTACATTTACTTCCCTGCTTCAGAAGCGTTATTAAAACTTCTGTTCCGGACAACAAAGCTTTTGTTCTCCGGCAGGAGATGCAAACACTGCTTGCAAAAGGTGCTGTGGAAATAGTGCCTGCAGTGAACCGTGAGTCTGGCTTTTTCAGCCACTATTTCCTCATCCCAAAGAGAGCGAGCGGACTCAGACCCATTCTAGATCTCAGACATCTGAACAGCTTGCTTATGCGCCGGTCGTTCAAGATGATGACAGTTGACCGTGGATTTGAAAGACGCTTACTTTCACATCCACATTGCTCCAGGTCACAGACCGTTCTTGAGTCCTCCCTTTTGGACTGTCCCTGGCCCCGCACACTTTTACAAGATGCATTTAGAGTCCCTTGGGTTGGTCATCAACCCAAGCAAGAGCCAGTTGTTGCCCAGACGGACAATAGGCAGAAGAAAACGACTTGGTTGTTAAATTTATGAAGGGCACGAGGAGATTTTATCCTCCTTGCCCTCTGACAGTGCTGTGTTGGGACTTATCCATGGTCCTAAGGGCCCGAAAAAGGCCCCCATCTGAGGCACTCAGTTCAGCTGACTTGTGGCCCTTATCACTAAAAAGGGCCCTTCTAATTTGCTTTGGCATCGGTTAACCCTCTGGAGTCGGCTAACGCGGATACCCATTTTGAGGCAAATTCTCATGATAAAACCGAAAAGAACTTAAATTACACTTTCAGTTTTGATCGTACTGAAAAAAGCAATACATCAAACGAATCTGTAAAGGGTCTACTTTTATTTGTATACACACATGATAACAACAAAACTTTGTGCATTTATAAAATAAGGAAACCAAACCGAGTGCGCCCAGCAGAGATAAACATGATTGTCTTTTTTTTTTTATTTTTTTTTTTTATTATTAATCTACTTGTATTAGTTTTCATATAACTTGTACACATTTTACTAGTTAGACTTTTTCCAGACTATAATTCCTGACTAAATGAAAAATTAGGTGAAACATTGTGAAGTGTCATTTACATCATCTCAATGTTTCACTATGCCAGGATGTTTTCTTATTATTATTTTATGTTCTATAACATAGACAGCTCTGGTGTAAATATGTTTAATGTGTTATACCCCGTCATTGGTGTTTGCAATCGTTTGAGGTAAAATAAAAATAAATAAAAAAAATAAATAAAAAAAAATTGTATCAGGTAAGCTGTAAATATCACTGACAATAAATGTGCTATGTGGTAATTTTTTTTTTTTTTTTTTTTTTTTTATAAATTACTAATAATATCAGTGACCATCACAATGTTAATAATGCAGTTTATTTGCGTAAACAGCATGTTTTCTTTTTTTATTTCAGAAAAATAATAACCTGTTGCAAAGCTAGCCAATGCAAATAAGCAGCCCACTCAGGAACCTGGAACACAGCTAAGACCAAGCGAAGCACACACAAAGTCTCTTCAGAAAAGTATGTCCTTCAGAGCACATAGACAATATACATTTTGGAAATGCCAGGTATGTGATGTTCATTTATATTTATATTTCAACATGACGCATGAGCCTGCATTTATTTGATCCAAAATACAGAAAGTTGCATTTGCTAAAGCAGTCATATTGTGAAATATTTTTACTGTTTAAAATAACTATTTTAGCTTTATATTTGAATATATTTTAAAATTTAATTTTATTCCTGTGATCAAAGCTAAATTTTCAGCATCATTACTCCAGTTTTACTCCAAGTGTAACAATATACACTATACAATTTAAAAGATGGGAGTCAGTGTATGTATGTATGTGTGTATATATATATATCACACACACACACAGTACAGGTCAAAAGTTTGGAAACCTTACTATTTTTAATGTTTTTGAAAGCAGTTTCTTCTGCTCATCAAGCCTGCATTTATTTGATCAAAAATACAGAAAAAAAATGTAATATTGTGATATATTATTACAACTTAAAAAAAATATTTTTAAATTTATTATACTTTAAAATTATCATTTATTTCTGTGATGCAAAGCTGAATTTTTAGGATCATTATCACATGATCCTTTAGAAATCATTCGAATATGATGATTCATTATCAAAGTTGGAAACAGTTCTGCTGCTTAATATTTTTTCAGAACATATGATATTTTTTTTAGGATACTTTGATGAATAAAAAGTAAAAAAAAAGAAGCTATGTTTTTTAAAATATAAATATTTTGTAATAACAATATACACTACTGGTCAGTAATTTGGGGTCAGTAATTTTTTTTTTTTTCTTTTTTTTTTTTTTTTAAAATTAATTAATCCTTTTATTCAGCAAGGATGTGTTAAACTGATAAAAAAGTGATAGTAAAGAAAATATATTATTAGAATATATATTAGATTTTTTTTTTTTTTTTTTTATTTTTGAATAAATGCAGTTCTTTTTAACCTTTTATTCATCAAATATATTAGACAGCAGAACTGTTTCCAACACTCATAATAAATCAGAATATTAGAATGATTTCTAAATGATCATGTGATAGACTGGATGTTACATGTGACACTGAAGGCTGGAGTAATGATGCTGAAAATTCAGCTTTGCATCACAAGAATAATTTTTTTTTTTTTTTTTTTTTTTTAAGTATATTCAAATAGAAAACTATTATTTTAAGTTGTAATATTTCACTATTCCTTTTTTTTTTTTTTTTTTTTTTGATCAAATAAATGCAGGCTTGATGAGCAGAAGAGACTTCTTTCAAAAACATTAAAAATAGTAATGTTTCCAAACTTTTGACCTGTACTGTGTATGTGTGTGTGTGTGTGTGTGTGTATATATATATATATATATATATATATTATATATATATATATATATATATATATATATATATATATATATATATATATATATATATAAAACTTTATTTAGCACACAAGTGATGATAAATACAATAATCATGTTAGAAACAATGTTCTTTCAATTAATAAAAAAGATAAAAATCTTTTTAAAATTAATAACAATAAATGTTTTTTTGTTGTTGTTTTTTTAATAGAAAATCAGAATTAGTATGATTTCTGAAGGATTGTGTGACTGGAGTAATGATGCTAAAAATTCAGCTTTGATTGTTTCTAATAAACTGTTTAACTGCACTCGCAAGTGAATCTCAAGTTATTTTGGGGGATAATTAAATATATTCTAAATAAACTACAAACATAAAAATATATATACATTTATTTTGTCCTCACATTCTTTCTTGTAACTTTTCCCTCTCATTCACATACCTGACTGAAAGGCTCATTATGTGGGTCTTTGTCTTCTAAGGTGTGAATCACACAAATATTCATGATAGTTGACGCTTACTCGCATATGCCCTTTTGAAACAAAAAGTGTCTTAGAAATGTTAATCTATTGTTTTCTGTGAGTAAACAATATGATTTTCACATCATTTTGAAGCAAAAAATCTAGGCTACAAACTCCAGGTTTGACAGTCTTGTGAACAAATGTTCTGTATGTGTTTTATGACCTTATTTCAGTGACTTCAAAATTGTAGTTTTTTTACTAACCACGCATAAACATTGTTTTCTCAAACACAATCATATACGTACATGCTATTTACATATTATTGTAGCCCAGTTTGTACTGATTACAGTGTTATTAGACTTTAGCCATTTATCTACAGGTCCTTCTCAAAAAATTAGCATATTGTGAAAAAGTTCATTATTTTCCATAATGTAATGATAAAAATTAAACTTTCATATATTTTAGATTCATTGCACACCAACTGAAATATTTCAGGTCTTTTATTGTTTTAATACTGATGATTTTGGCATACAGCTCATGAAAACCCAAAAATCTAAAAAAATTAGCATATCATGAAAAGGTTATCTAAACGAGCTATTAACCTAATCATCTGAATCAACTAATTAACTCTAAACACCTGCAAAAGATTCCTGAGGCTTTTCAAAACTCCCAGCCCTCGTTCATTACTCAAAACCGCAATCATGGGTAAGACTGCCGACCTGACTGCTGTCCAGAAGGCCATCATTGACACCCTCAAGCGAGAGGGTAAGACAGAAAGAAATTTCTGAACGAATAGGCTGTTCCCAGAGTGCTGTATCAAGGCACCTCAGTGGGAAGTCTGTGGGAAGAAAAAAGTGTGGCAAAAAACGCTGCACAACGAGAAGAGGTGACCGGACCCTGAGGAAGATTGTGGAGAAGGACCGATTCCAGACCTTGGGGGACCTGCGGAAGCAGTGGACTGAGTCTGGAGTAGAAACATCCAGAGCCACCGTGCACAGGCGTGTGCTTTTGAACCAGAAACAGCGGCAGAAGCGCCTGACCTGGGCTACAGAGAAGCAGCACTGGACTGTTGCTCAGTGGTCCAAAGTACTTTTTTTTTGGGATGAAAGCAAATTTTGCATGTCATTCGGAAATCAAGGTGCCAGAGTCTGGAGGAAGACTGGGGAGAAGGAAATGCCAAAATGCCTGAAGTCCAGTGTCAAGTACCCACAGTCAGTGATGGTCTGGGGTGCCATGTCAGCTGCTGGTGTTGGTCCACTGTGTTGTATCAAGGGCAGGGTCAATGCAGCTAGCTATCAGGAGATTTTAGAGCACTTCATGCTTCCATCTGCTGAAAAGCTTTATGGAGATGAAGATTTTGTTTTTCAGCACGACCTGGCACCTGCTCACAGTGCCAAAAACCACTGGTAAATGGTTTACTGACCATGGTATCCCTGTGCTCAATTGGCCTGCCAACTCTCCTGACCTGAACCCCATAGAGAATCTGTGGGATATTGTGAAGAGAAAGTTGAGAGACGAAGACCCAACACTCTGGATGAGCTTAAGGCCGCTATCGAAGCATCCTGGGCCTCCATAACACCTCAGCAGTGCCACAGGCTGATTGCCTCCATGCCACGCCGCATTGAAGCAGTCATTTCTGCAAAAGGATTCCCGACCAAGTATTGAGTGCATAACTGAACATAATTATTTGAAGGTTGACTTTTTTTGTATTAAAAACACTTTTCTTTTATTGGTCGGATGAAATATGCTAATTTTTTGAGATAGGAATTTTGGGTTTTCATGAGCTGTATGCCAAAATCATCAGTATTAAAACAATAAAAGACCTGAAATATTTCAGTTGGTGTGCAATGAATCTAAAATATATGAAAGTTTAATTTTTATCATTACATTATGGAAAATAATGAACTTTTTCACAATATGCTAATTTTTTGAGAAGGACCTGTATTTATAAGCAACTGAAAAAAGCACAAAAGTCAGGGGATGTCAAAACTTCTCCAGGCCCCCAAAACCCCCTTAGACCTCAGAGTGTTAACATAACCTCGGTTCCCTGAGATAAGGGAACAAGCATTATGTGTATGGGAAATCTCCTTTTTCCATTCTGCTGAAGCCTGATTTGTTCACGTTTGTGTAGCTGCACAATGTTCACTCTCGTTATGTGTATGGGAACGAATCCAATCACGCCACACTATGAGCAACAATCACGTGCTGCTCTGCGAGACCAGTGTTAGAGCACTAATAAGGGCCCTAAGGGACTTGGACATTATCTTGCCCCGGGCTTAGCTGAGGGCTTGAGAAACTACTTCCCACAAGGGAGGTTAGACTGATAGAATCCGTGCCTGCAGGGCGAGGACGTCTAAGTTGTAGAATCTGGCAAAAGTGGATGGCGACAACCAGCCGGTGGCTGCACAGATCTCACTGATAGATATGCCGCTGGACCACGCCCATGAGGAGGCCATTCCCCTTGTGGAGTGGGCTCTCACACCAATAGGGCATTCCAATCCTTCAGATACATAAGCCAAGGCTATTGCTTCAACAATCCAGCGAGACAAACAAACAAACAATTGTTCAGGCTGTCTGAACAGTTTAGAACGTTCCACATAGACTCTCAGAGCCCTAACAAGGCAGAGCGTGTTCGGTCCCTGCTCAATGTCTGCAACGGGGAGTGGCAACAGGGATATTACTTGCACTCCAAAAGGAGTAGAGAGCACTTTAGGAAAATAACCGTGTCTCGGTTTCAAAATGACCTTGCAATCATTAAGCCGAAACTCAAGAAAGGAAGCACTGACTGACAGCGCTTGCAAGTCACCCACTCGCTTAACATGCTACAAATTTCTTTTAATATTTCTATTTTGTAGTAACCAAGAGAAGTGTCAGCGCTGAAGGAATGGCAAATGTTACTCAGACACTTGTAGACAAAGAGCAGTGCTTTGAGTCCAAGACAGTGGACGTCATCTTTATTATACTTCTCTGACTGGACTAGAAAAGGAACATTATAGCAATGAGAAAATAAGTTCAAGTAAAATGCCTACATTGACCATTTCACCAAGTTATTTTCTGCAGTAACTGTGGGGAATATTAAATGAAGAGAGCTGATCAATAGCAAGCTTTGGATCTAATGAATGTGTATTTTTCAAGCATTTTATTGCAGTGTTCACTGTTATTTTTCTGCATAGCGATGACTGACTGGTGAAAACAGTTTATTAATTTACTTCAATGTATTAGCAGTTGCGTTTTACCAAACCTCTGACTTTTGTTTTTCTGCAGAACTCAAAAGAAGATACTTTGAAGAATGCTGGTAATCAAACCCAACAAGTTTGTCAGGTATGGACAACATGAAGGGGACTAAATGATTTTCTTCTTTAATCGGCATGCTACACACTACACTGCGTGAAAAGAGGAATTTCTGGGATAAATCTGACATGGCAAATTTAAATTAAACTTACGGTGTACGAGACTGGCCTTTTATTGTGGCCAGCCTGAGGCACACCTGTGCAATACTCATGCTGTCTAATCAGCATCTCAATATGCCACACCTGTGAGGTGGATGGATTATCTCTGCAAATAAATGTACACAATTTACACAATAAAAACTCAAGCGAGTTCTTTACTTTAAAAATGCAGTTCATCATAATGAGATGTTTACATATTTATAATTACAATGAAAGTAAATATTTTGGCTGTGTATCAATTTTAAATGAAAGATTAGTGAACAGTAAAGTAGATATTAAAAATTAATCACATCCGGCACGCTGTGCACTTTAGTCCAGTCAAGTCACCTTTTTTTATATAGCGCTTTATACAAAACAGATTGTGTCAAAGCAACTGAACAACATTAATTAGGAAAACAGTGTGTCAATAATGTGAAATGACAATTAAAGGCAGTTCATCACTGAATTCAGTGATGTCGTCATTCAGCTCAGTTCAGTTTAAATAGTATCTGTGCAATCATCTGCAATCAAGCCAACGATATCGCTGTAAATGAAGTGTTCCCAACTAAGCAAGCCAGAGGCGACAGCGGCAAGGAACCAAAACTCCATCTGCGACAGAATGGAGCAAAAACCTTGGGAGAAACCAGGCTCAGTCAGGGTGCCAGTTCTCCTCTGGCTAGACAAAACCAGCAATTCAATTCCAGGCTGCAGCAAAGTCAGATTGTGCAGAAGAATCATCTGTTTCCTGTGGTCTTGTCCTGGTGGTCGTCTGAGACAAGGTCTTTACAGGATATCTGGGGCTTATCTAGTTGTCCTGGTCTCCGCTGTCTTTCAGGGAGGTCCCTTCTAGGTGTAGAGGTCCCTTCTAGGTGCTGATCCACCATCTGGGCTGGATACGTACTGGATCTGGTGGCTATGGTGACCTCTGAATAAGAGAAACAGACTAATATTAACGTAGATGCCAGTCTTCTAACGATGTAGCAAGTACATTGGTGTTATGGGAAGTGTCTCCGGCTCTGGTTGTCCTAATTAAAACAGCCTAAAAATCCTTTATCGGATTTGAATAATAGAAATGTGTTAGTGTGTTGTGTGTTATGTGTAAACCAGATTAAAGAGATAGGTCTTTAATCTAGATTTAAACTGCAAGAGTGTGTCTGCCTCCCGAACAATGTTAGGTAGGTTATTCCAGAGTTTAGGCACTAAATAGGAAAAGGATCTGCCACCTGCAGTTGACTTTGATATTCTAGGTATTATCAAATTCCCAGAGTTTAGTGTCGGGGCGATGCAGCAGTGTCGGCTCACTGATGGCCGCCGCATCTGGCTCAATTGAAATGGGCCGGAATCGGGCAGTGAGTCCACAGGCATCCGGCCTGCGTGCAGCAGACGGAGTCGGGCCGAGTGATAAGTCTCTGGCAGGCGAGAATCTAACCGGAACTGGCCCGAGTGTATTTTGCTATCTGGGCAGCAAACTAAACAATTGTGACTGATGTATTACTCTTACTCATATTATCCTCTCCTACAGTAATAAACATAAGACGTATTATCAGTCAGGTATGGGTGAGCCAGGCACATATAAGGGTGACTTCACGAGGCCGGTGAATATTGTGGCTGCTCTCTTTTGCGATGTGGCCATAGGCGAATAAATAAGTCACTAAGATGCCTTATTTAGTGTGAACGGATCACCAGGCAGGCCTACAGCAGTGACAGGAAGACACATAATAACAGTGTCCTGTAGAAAGATGTTTCTCATCTGACAGTTATCCATTTAATTTTTCACCTGTACAAGTGAACAACACTGAACATCGGCAGTTAATAAGGTGTGTTGGAGTGACGTCACCACCCTCGTCCGCTGATTAGCTAGAGGAGGAGCTGTCAATCAAGAACTAGTGGACCAATGATGACGCTTAAACCCGCCCTGATTTACATGAAACTTTAACCGCAACATTTGGAAGAAGCGCAGAACGTGGAAACAAGAGCAAAGAGAAAAACAGCATAAGCATACAAAAATAAAAATATGAGCAAAAAATGTCTGAGAGCAGAAAAAAAAACAAGAAAACATGATTGTGTGCAAGTCAGATAATTTAGCATTAATGTTTACATTTTGTGCAATATGATTATATTCAAAGTTTTAATTCATGCTTATAATTTTTTTAAATGCATTATTAATTTTTTGATTCACACTTATTATTTTTATTTGTGACCATTGTTTAATGTCATTTTAATCATACGCTAGATTTCATTATATCACGTGGAATTTATCTTACTGATATTGTACCTCAAAGTGATGTTACTGATCTCGCATGTTGCATATTACTGATATTAACTATATGGCTCTGCATTATCGTCTGGGCAGAACTATTGTTCATGTCCATGGCAGAGCAGACAGTTCAGGATGGACCCCCTCAAAAAAATTAATTGGGGAGCGTATCAGGTTCTGAGGCCCTCCATGGGATGGACGTGGGAACAGCAGCCCTGCTTGGGCTGAATGTGGGAACTGCAGGTGGGGTCCTCTGCTGAGCGGCCAGTGGGCTTGACTTTGGAGCGGCTGGTGGCCTTGACATCAGAACAGCCGGCGGTTCTGGGCTGAGGATGAGGTAGGAGCTTTGGAGGACTCGGGGATACCTGGGGCTGGGCGGGTGGTCAGAGCCGTTGGGGTGGTATGTAGGGGTTCCTGGCGAGGGGTGAACTGGGAAGATTGCAGCGGATAGTCTCATCAACAAGCAACATGCACCTAGAGTAGCGTCGTGCCAGCTCAATAGGTTTGCAAGCTCAAGGAATTTCTCCACATATCGCTTCAACCTCTGACTGCCCTGCCGCAAATGCCAACGAGGATCATCAGCTGCTATCATCCTTCTCTTTTTGGTTTGGTATTCTGTCACACTTAAACATTTGGTTAAAGAGTTTTTAGGTCTCATGGGTTCTCTTAATTTTGAACAGTTTGCTTCTGGAGCCAAACACCAGAAGGGTCACACCCTGGACTTGGTGTTCTCACTTGGTTTTCCAGTGACTAACCTTGAAATTTTGGACACTGCTATCTCTGATCATTATCCGTTGGTTTTTGACTCTGTATTAGTTGGTACTCACTCCATATCACTCTTCATGTTTATCTAGACATTTTGATTCTTCTACCGCTAGGTCCTTCATTGATGTTTATTTATCTTCTCAAACCCCTAATGTTGTTGAAAATCTTTCCTCCTGCGTTCATCCTGATGCTCTGGTTGACATTTATGATAGTACCTGCACTGCTACATTAGACTCAGTTGCTCCTCTGAGGTTACAAAAATCCAGTGTGGTGAAGAAAGTGCAGCCCTGGTTAAATGGGCTCACTTGCACACAGGCGTGGAGCTGTGGGCGGGCCTGGACGGGCGACAGTGCTGATGTCGCTCGTCAGCACTGATTGTTGATTGTTCATCTGCACCAGCTGTTACTCATTACCCGATCCCTACTTATTGCCCTGTCTTTCGTCTTGTGTTTGTCAGAGCGTTGTATGAAGTCTACCGTTTGTTTGCCTGGTTTCATGTTCCTGTTTCTCTGTGTATTCATCATCGCTGTTCGTCTGACCCCTGGAACCCCGTCCACTCTTCACCACCAGATGCAACTACTCACCACCAAGGATTGCTCATCTCAGGCCTGTGTCACGCTCTCCTGCTGCCTCACCTCACTGCCACTTCCTGGATCACCGTCAGTCATTGCCGCGACCACCTGTTGTTTCCACCTGGATTTTCTGTGTACCGAACTTCAATAAACATTCTTGTTTCACTCTTGCACTTGCTTCCTCACTTTTTATTACCGTTACTGAACGCTCTGACCATCATGGAAGCAGCAAGTTCCACATCACTCTCCGAATTCATCCATCACAGCATCAACTGCATGGATCAGCAGCAGGAGAGCATCGTCAATACCGGACACGCTGTCCAAGCGCTGGTGACACAGGTGTCCGAGCTCACCCAGCAGATCCAACAGCTGACTACTCCCGCTGCGCCACCCGCACCTTCGGTTCCCCGGGCTATCGCCGAACCCAGCTACCAACCCGAACCATGCCTACCAGTTACCGAGAGCTACTCCGGTGAGCCCAACTACTGCAGAACATTTTTAACCAAGTGTTCCATGCATTTCTCCCTGCAGCCTCGCACCTTTGAGACTCTGCTTTCCGGGAAGGCTGCCCTGTGGGGAACGGCGGTGTGGGAGAACCGAGATCCATGCTGCGCCTCGTTCCACTCCCTCTCCAAGGAAATGAAGAGGGTATTCGACCGTGCCGTGGCCGGCAAGGAGGTAGCCCGCGAGCTGGCGGAGCTCAAGCAGGGGAATCTCTCCGTGGCGGATTACTCCATCCGTTTCCGCACCTTGGTGGCCACGTGCAAGTGGAACGAGGAGGCGCAGTGGGATATGTTCCTGCATGGGTTGGCCGACCGTGTTCACAAGGAGATCTACCTCCTCGAGTTGCCAACCAGCCTCAATGGACTCATCAACTTGGCGCTCCGCGTAGATACTCGGATCGAGCGCCTGGGGGCACACACCTGTCCTACACGTCTCCCCAGCACCCTTGAGAGTGGCAGCTTGAGTCGAGAGAACACGGCCGGTCCCGTCTTCGATCACGAACCCATGCAGGTGGGTAGAGCTCGACTGACCCGGGAGGAGAGAGGCGGAGGTCCCGAGGACTGTGTCTGTATTGTGGCGGCTCTGGACATTTTCTACTCTCCTGCCCAGTAAAAGAGCCAGCCCGGTAGTAAATTTGAGGCTACTATCGGATGGGATCTCCGCCGGGAAGTCCTCAACATCATCCACTCTCCTTCCGATGAAACTGAGATGGGCCAACAACACGCAAACCTGTCACGCCCTTCTGGACTCAGGAACAGAAGGTAACTTCATGGACACTACCCTTGCACAACACCTGAGACTCCCGATCACTCCTCTTTCACATCAGATCACCGTCAGCGCACTCAATGGCCAGGAACTGATTTTTATCGGCGTTTTATTCGCAATTTCAGCCAACTAGTCTCACCTCTGACTGCCTTGACCTCCCCCAGAACTACGTTCAGGTGGTCGAATACAGCCGAAACTGTATTCTCCAACCTCAAGAGCCGCTTCGTTTCGGCTCCCATGTAAACAGGCAATAGCATACTATTATGAATTTGAACCATAAATCAGGTCATATTAATAACAATGATAAACATTTTCCACATTTTCAAAGCAGCGTTTGTATTCATTTAATAGGCTAAACATTTTTTTTTATTTCAGATTTGGCCTACAGTTTACAGCCTACGCTACATAACCACTTAACTTTTGATTTATTTAACATTTTGCGTTTTTACGTTCGCTGTGCAAAAAAAGAATGGCATCCACTGTCCCGGGGTTTAATCTATTTCGCCTAGACTCCAGCACCCGGCCAGCAGAGTTGAATGTGCGCTCGCTTGATGCGCTTATGGCTGGGATACAGAGAATCATTTTTGACACCATGGCAAGCACAGGAAAGGCGATTGACTGTGACTGCCAGAAGCTTAGAATGTCCTCTCCATCCCAGAAGAACTGGCCCTCAATGTAGCGCATTTTATTACCTTTCTGGACATGGACAGTATACCGTACATACATTTTCAATGGAGGAACAGAAAGCTCTCAGACTAAATCTAAAATATCTTAAACTGTGTTCCGAAGATGAACGGAGGGGTTTGGAATGACATGAGGGTGAGTCATTAATTACATAATTTTCATTTTTGGCTGAACTAACCCTTTAAGAGTCTTCGTAGCGTGCTAAGAGACAACATTATCGATAAACACAGCCCAAGACTCTGCTGCTCTAGTATAATTTCAGGGGTGCGTTTCTCGATAACGTTGTCTCTTGGAGTCGCTGCAAAGACTCCTAACGTATAACTTAACTAAAGGTATACCATTTCTAGGCGTGTCGCCCCGAACCATACTTTAGGAAGCTGTTTAAGATATACCTACTTGCGTGCGACTCTACCAGGTGCTGTCCGTGGCAATGGTGCTGAATCTGTTGATATCGACAGCTCCAGAATCAATTATCTCATGCACGGGCTGATTCATTGCGTTATGTGACAAAATGGTGTTCTTTATAAAATAATCACTTCAGAAATAGTTGAAATTGCATGTATTAGGATGTTTTTATAGACTTGTTATCGTTTCCTATTCAAAAGTGATGTACGCATGCACATATATGATAAGATACAGTGTAACATAAAAACGACGTAGCGTTAAGAAGGTTTCGGGAAACCCAGCCCTGCTGGATTCGGGACAACTGCTTTGATTTCGGAACACCCATAGATTCAGGCCCACCTCGACTTAATCCAGGCCCACCCATCTGTCACGTTCTGCATCCACCACTGCTTGCGCAGTCAGACAAGTGTGCAGGCGTGCTGAACGCAGGTGGAGGAAGGATAAACTTCATATCATACAGAATTTTCAGGGAGTGTCTTAGGCAGTATCAGAATGCCGTTAGGGAGGCACAGTTTAAATATATGTCTGATTTAATTGCACAAAACTCTCAGATGCCTAAGGCTCTCTTTAGCACAATTAATGCCCTCCTAAATCCCTCTACTAATGTTCTACCTGTGGTTTCTACTGACCTGTGTGATCAGTTTTTAAGACATTTCATCCATAAAATTTAGGGTATTCGCTCAAATATTCAGTCCCAGGGGTTTTCATCCATGGAAATGCCCCCCGTGAATGTGCTCTTTCACTTTTTCAACCTGTGTCGCCCTCACAGCTTCATGATATTGTGTCTAGTATAAACAGTTGTGACCACCATAATTATTATTTCATTACTTATTTTTTAAGTACCTTTTTTTTTTCAGCTCTGAGTCCAGTTGTGACCGCCATAGTTAATAGTTCATTGGTCGATGGGGTGGTACCTACTAATTTCAAACATGTTACAGTACTAATTTCAAACATGTTACAAACATGTCATTTCCTAAGCTCTGGAAAATGTTGTTTACCATCTGATATCTTCATACCTGAGTGTTTTTAGTATTTTTGACAAATTTCAGTCGGGTTTTAGGGAGCTACATAGTACTAAATCAGCTTTGTTGAAGGTTTTAAATTACATCTTACTCGCTCTGGATGCAGGTTCTGGCTGTATTTTAGTTTTGCTTGATCTGAGTGCAACATTTGACACTGTATTTCACAATATTCTTTTACACAGACTAGAACATGTAGCTGGGCTTCGAGGTTCTGTGCTGGAGTGGTTTGCCTCTTATCTCAAAGGTAGAATGTTTTCTGTCAAAGTAGGGAATTGTTTTTCTACCCATGCCCCAATACATCACGGTATACCCCAGGGCTCCATCCTGGGTCCTCTTTTGTTTGCATTATATGTGCTTCCACTTGGTCATATTATACAGAGACACAATTTATCTTACCATTTTTATGCCGATGACACTCAGATCTACTTACCTATCAAAAATAATAATGTTTTTTTTGTCTGGCCTGTTTGACTGCCTGTGTGACATAAAATGTTGGATGGACATGAACTTCCTACAGTTAAACAATGACAAAACTGAAACTGTTATCTTTGCCTCACCAGATAGGACCTCTGACATAGTTATTCAGTTTGGTTCTTTATCCTCAAATGTTCATGACAGTGTCAAAAATCTTGGTGTCATTTTTGACTCCAATTTGAGTTTCGAAAATCAGATTAGTGCTATTGTTAAAAGTAGTTTCTTTTAGCTAAGATCTATTGCTAAAATCAAGATGATGCTCTCTAAGAAAGATCTTGAAAACGTTATTCATGCTTTTTTTCCTCAAAGTTGGATTATTGCAACTCTTTATTCCTGGGTTTGCCTAATTCAACTATAAATCATCTGCAGATGGTTCAAAACGCAACAGCCAGGCTTTTGACTGGCACTAAAAAAGTGTCACCACATAATTCCTGTGCTTGCCTCTCTCCACTGGTTACCGGTTAGGTCCCGGATTGATTTAAAAACTTTGCTTTTTTTTTTTTTTTTTTTTTTTTAATAAAGCTTTGCATGGTCTTGCCCCTCAGTATATCAGAGATCTTCTTGTCCCACTCAGTGCTTCAAGATCCTTACATTCTTCCAATCAACTACTTCTCTCTGTTCCTCGCTCCCGTTACAAAACTAAAGGTGACCGGGCCTTCTCTGTGGCTGCTCCCAGACTCTGGAACGGTCTCCCTCTCTAGATTATATCTCCCTCTTTTGTTTCTACTTTTAAATCTTCATTAAAAACTTATCTGTATTCTTTATGTTCTGAATGATGGTGTTTATATTTTTACATGTTTTCAAGGTTTTGATCCAGTGTGTTAATTCTGTTTTAATATTGTTTTTATTTTTGTTTTAATACCTCTGTACAGCACATTGGTTGCAACTTCTGTTGTTTTGAAATAA
Source organism: Cyprinus carpio (assembly GCF_018340385.1). Taxonomy (NCBI): domain Eukaryota; kingdom Metazoa; phylum Chordata; class Actinopteri; order Cypriniformes; family Cyprinidae; genus Cyprinus; species Cyprinus carpio. The sequence continues at coordinate 5,883,812 of NC_056578.1, read as the reverse complement.
TAAATTAATAAACTAAACTAAACTAGATTTAAGCTGCTGCTACTGTGATGGAGCGAGGAACAAGGAGACGTGGAGTAGGCTTCAAACAAACATCTAATCTAGTCTTTAATAAACATCTTCTGGTACAGTACACAGAACGCACATGTAGCAGGGGAGAAAAACGAACAATACCGGACTCTAGTCATGGGAAAACACAGGGCTAATAAACTCGGAACCAAACGGGGAACACCTTGAACCAGTGAACATAATCAAGGGAGAAACTGGTTAATGGGGAGCATATGAGGGAGGAAAACACAAACAAAACAGTCCTTGGGAATGACAGTGCCATGGTACAATAGAAATACCCATTCTCTCAAAAAAGAAACTTGTAATCTTGAGCACAAATGGAGTAAAACTAACTTGGAAGTTTTTAGAATTGCATGGGGAAAACCGTAAATCCAGCTACTGACAGGCTCTAAAAGCTGCCAAGGCCAAGAATATCCACAAACTCATAGAAAATAACCAAAACAATCCAAGATTTTTATTAATAACAGTGGCTAGATAAACAAATAACCAGACGCCACTCAATCTAAATATTCCCTCACAGTTTAATAGTAATGACTTCATGAATTATTTCAGAAATACAATAACAAATTTAGATTCTACAGTGTCTAATAATTAATTCATCGCACCCAAAGAAAACTGCAGTGCTTTACAAATATAGGACAGGAAGAGCTAAATAAACTTATCACTGCATCTAAACCAGCAACATGTTTATTAGATCCTGTTCCCACTAAATTACTGAAAGAGTTGTTACCTGTAGCAGAAGAACCCCTTCTCAATATTATTAACTTGTCGTTATCTTTAGGTCACGTCCCAAAACCATTCAAGCTGGCGGTTATTAAGCCTCTTATTAAGACACCACAACTAGATCCTTGTGAACTGGCAAATTACAGACCCATTTCAAATCTTCCATTTATGTCTAAATTTTAGAAAAAGTTGTGTCTGCTCAATTGTGCTCCTTCTTACAAAAAAATGATCTCTATGAAGAATTTCAGTCAGGTTTCAGGTCCCATCATAGCACAGAAACTGCACTTGTTAAAATTACAAATTTTGACTTGCCTCTTGTGTCAGACCAAGGCTGCATCTCATTGCTAGTTTTACTTGATCTTAGTGCTGCGTGCAACACCATAGATCATGACATACTCATAGATTGATTACAAAACTATACAGATATTCAAGGGAAGGCTTTAAGATGCTTTAGATCCTACCTATCTAATCTAACAGAGTGTATTAAAAATGTAAAAGATTGGATGACCAATAATGTTCTCCAATTGAATTTGGATGATACAGAAATATTATTTATTGGACCAAAAAACAGTACACAGAATCTCTTGGATTACAATTTGCAAGTAGATAGATGTACTGTTACTTCCTCTAGTCAAAAATCTGGCTGTTATATTAGACAGCAACTTGTCTTTTGAAAATCAAATTTCCCATGTTGCAAAAACAGCATTATTCCATCTTAGAAACATTGTCAAGCTACAAAACATGTTACTGTACCTGTTTCTGATGCAGAAAAGCTAGTTCATGCATTCATGACCTTTAGACTGGATTACTGTAATGCACTGCTAGCTGGTTGTCCTGCATCTTCATAAACAAGCTACAGGTAGTCCAAAATGCAGTGGCTAAAGTCCTTACCAGGTCAAGAAAATATGATCATATTACCACAATTTTACAGTCTCTGCACTGGCTACCTATTAAGTTCTGTATCAGTTACAAAATATTATTGCTTACCTACAAGGCCCTAAATGGTTAAGCTCCTGCATACCTAACTAGTCTTCTACCACGCTACAATCCATCACACTCCCTAAGGTCACAAAACACTTTTGTAGTACCTAGGATAGCAAAGTCCACTAAAGGAGGTAGAGCTTTTTCACATTTGGCTCCCAAACTCTGGAATAGCCTTCCTGATAATGTTTGGGGTTCAGACACACTCTCTCTGTAAATCTAGATTAAAGACATATCTCTTTGGCCAAGCATTCAAATAATGCATCTCATAATCTTGTACTGCAGTTATATCTGATCAAATGCACATTATTATTCCTTAGCTTGGGTTTAACAAATATTTTTGCTTGGTTGGAACAGCAGCTAATTATGTCTCTATTTGTTTCTCTGTTTCTGCCAAGCTTCAGTCTGGATCCGACCCTTACAAAGACCTAAAGTAACCGAAAACTTGAGAAGAGATTGTGCAAATCCCTCAGATGACCTCAGATGATGCCAACCCTGAAATAACATAAACTACCAAATTTTGCTACAATTTTAAAAGCATCATATAATCATTGCTGTTAATAGTGTTTATTGTCTGATTGTCATTAACTGAATTTTACCCTACATTTCTGATATATGTGCATAAATTTGACATAAGTCACCACCAATGACAAGCTAGTACTAAATATATTGTAAAAACTTAATTTTCTGTAAAGCTGCTTTGCAACCTTTTGTATTGTGAAAAGCGCTATACAAATAAACTTGAATTGAATTAATTTGCAGACTGAGACGTTGTTTCATATTACAACACAGCAAATCCCCTACAAATAGGTTTATTTATAGAAATAAACTGAAAAAAAGGAAGAAACTAATGCCAGGAACACACTACCTGACTTTCAAAGTCATTGAATCGCTGTTTTTCTCACACTACATGACTGTTCAGTGTACCACTAAGTGCTGTTGTGTGCACATTACACAATGGACTGGTATCAAGGGGGTCACACGTTACACAACATTTCAATAGGAAGAATCGTCTGTGTTTCTAGCAAATCATGCCACGTAAGAGAAACTAACTGAATATTTCCCTATCACAGGAGTATACAGACATGTTTAAAGATGCTACTCTTTACTTATTTATTTTTTTATCTCCTGTGTATAAAACCACATTGGTAAAACCAGCGTGAGAATGGAAAATGTTCTTACACGTGTAAAAAAAAATAAAAAATAAAGAAACCACTGGAGGCATAACATTAAACAACTCTTCATTAGCTTAAACCTATTTCTAATATATAATATAGAATACAATTGAGTCTTAGGGTCAATCCTGAGCAAAAAATTAATTAATTAAATAATTGAACAGGTTTCAAGGAAAAATTATCTGCTCTTATCCAAAAACAGTATCCAGCATACTCAGTTGTCACTACTCGATTTTCAAATGACATTTTATTAACAAAGTTTTTAGAGGTGCACATTCAGATAACTCATATAGCATTATTCGCTCAATCTGATTATCTGTAAGTGTGAACTCGTAAAATGGTACTGTGTTTTATGGTCAGATGACACTAAATAAAAGTATTTTAGCAGCAAACACTCAAGATGGGTTTGGTGAACACAGGGATAAAAAAGTACCCCATGTGTAGAATGAAATATACTTCTGTATATGTATGCATATTATATATATATATATATATATATATATATATATATATATATATATATATATATATATATATATACACAGGGGGTACGGAAAGTATTCAGACCCCCTTAAATATTTAATTCTTTCTTATATTGCAGCCATCTGCTAAAATCATTTAAGTTCATTTTTTTTCCCTCATTAATGTACACACAGCACCCCATATTGACAGAAAAACACAGAATTGTTGACATTTTGGCAGATTTATTAAAAAAAAAGACAAACTGAAATATCACATGGTCCTAAGTATTAGTAGTATCCAGAGTGGCCCGACGGAAGCCTCTCCTCAGTGCAAGACACATGAAAGGCCGAATGGAGTTTGCTAAAAAACAGAGAACCTTGAAAAATTTAAGGGGGTCTGAATACTTTCCGTACCCTCTGTATATATATATATATATATATATATATATATATATATTTATTTATATTATGAGGTGCCAAACAGGAAATAATTATATAAAAATCTGAATATATTCTTATAAGTCTGAATATGTACAACAACAACTATGCTGATTTTTGGAAGAAATAAAACACTCTTTGTGTGATACTGATTTAATATGACATTATATAAATATATACAAGTTTTTCCCCAATATCTTCAATTTTGTGATCATTTTAAATGCATTTTAACAGACTGAATCAGGCAGTGAAAGGACGCACTCTAAATGCGCGCGCATGCACTAGTCTAATGCACTAGACTTCACGGCACTCCGTAGGAGTGTTTTGTTTGGTTTTTGGCAAAATACTGCTAATGTCAAATCACACACCGTTAAAACAACAATTACGATATTATCACTGATCGCACACCCTGCACCACTGTGTTTTTGGCTACTTTGTGCAAAACCTTTTGCTAAACTGTCAAAGCTTTTAACCACCAATGCAACAATGCAAGTATTAACCTTACCTCTACATGCTTGCGAAGGGTTGATGTCGAGATTTATAAACTGCTAGTTTGGTCTCCCTAGGCAAACACAGGTTAGGCTACACTGCATAATAAAGCATAAATATGTCCATGGGGTTCAGTTCATTTCCTTCAAGTTCAACTTCAGCAGAATATGATGGGGTTTCGTTTTCAGCTGGGTCTGCACCATAACTCCTGTCTTGTCTGTCTGCATCTTTCTTGTGATTTTAGCGCCAGTTTGCTCTCCTGTCCATTATTTACTGCAGTAGTTTCCAGGGAGCGATTTTTTTTTTTTTTACTCAGTAATTAATGTGTTTTAAAATGTAGCGAAGTACAATACTTCAAACAAAATGTACTTAAGTAAAAGTAAAATTACAGATTTTAAAAATTACTTGAAAAAGTAGAAGTACACAAAAAAGTTACTCAATTACAGTAACGCGAGTAAATGTAATTCATTACTTTCCACCACTGGTTATAAGTCTGAATATACAGAAGTGAATCTGAATATATAGTTATAATTCATAAATAAATAATTGTATAAGTCTGAATATATAAATGTAAATCATTGATATAAATACATATCATGAAATCACCACAGTTCAAAATTGCACCAAGCACACAAACACATTGTCTGGTCTCCATTGTGGAAAGGACTCTTTGCTCATGCTAAGCAACTAACCTGAACTATTATTCCAAGTCTCCCAATCTCCTTCGTCTCCTCCTAGTGTTCCTGTGTTTGTGTGTTCTGACCATTACCTACTGGCTTTCCAATTCCCACCACCAGCTCCTCCGCAAGCCTTCCATCATCCTACGCTCTACATGACCTGGTAACTGGAAAGTTCATCCATCAATATCCTTGCTCACCTCAGTTACATACCTGCCATTGCCATTTATCACATCTGTACAATAAACCTGTCTGTTTGATTCTAACCTGTCTGTGTCTGGAGTCTATTCATTACAGAAGACTATCGCCAAGGATTAGAGCCCTCTCTGCAGTTGCATCTCGCCGCCTACGATGACACCATGGGGCTCGAGTGTTTCATTCAACTCTTCATCCGAGTAGCCAATCGGCTGTATGGAGGAAAGTCAATGCCAAAATCTACCTGTTCCACTCCGCCAACCAGAGCTTCCCAGCCCTCCAGAACCCCAACACGAGCCCATGCAAGTTGACAACACACGTCTGTCCTCGGCCAAACATCAACACAGGCTGACCCAAGGATTATGTCTATACTGGGGCCAGGGGGACATGTCAGACATTTGCCTATTGGTTCTGGAGGATTCCACCGCTGGGATAGTCCTAGGGCGCCCTTGACTCGTTTCCCACAACCCTACCATCTCGTGAACAACAGGAGAAGTCCTGAAGTGGGCTAATGAATGTTTTCCTGGATGCTTTCCTCACCTCCCAAGACCCATCTCATTGGTTACAATGATCCCAGTCAAGTCCACTTCCATAGAGAGCCCCTTTGAAAACCGTCCCCAAGGAATATGCCCACTTCAGTGATGTGTTCTGCCCGAAACGAGCCTCCAACTTACTACCTCACCGACCATGGGACTGTGCCATAGATCTCCTCCCTGACGAACCAGTACCCAGAGGTAAAATATACTCACTTTCCAACCCCGAACAGAAGGCCATGGAAGAGCATGTCGAGGAGGCATTACAGCAAGGCTACATCAGTCCATCAACATCACTTGCTGCCTTGCTGTAATGCCTCCTCGATATGCTCTTCCAGCAGAGGATTGCGGCTTTGCATCGATTATCGGGCTTTAAATAAAATTACAATTAAGTACCGGTACCCACTTCCCCATGTCCCATCCACATTGAAACAACTGCGTGGAGCCAGGATCTTCACTAAGCTGGACCTCAGGAGTTCGTATAACCTCATTTTGATACGTGAGGGGGATAACTTTTGCTTGGTTGGAACAGCAGCTAATTGTGTCTCTATTTGTTTCTCTGTTTCTGCCAAGCTTCAGTCTGGATCCGAACCTTACAAAGACCTGAGGTAACCGAACACTTGAGATGAGATTATGCAAACCCCCCAGATGACCTCAGATGATGCCAACCCCGAAATAACATAAACTACCAAATTTTGTTACAAGTTTGATTGCATCATACAAACCCGATTCCAAAAAAGTTGGGACACTGTACAAATTGTGAATAAAAACAGAATGCAATGATGTAAGTTTCAAATTTTAATATTTTATTCAGAATACAACATAGATGACATATCAAATGTTTAAACTGAGAAAATGTATCATTTTAAGGGAAAAATAAGTTGATTTTAAATTTCGAAATCTCAAAAAAGTTGGGAGAAGGCCATGTTTACCACTGCGTGGCATTCCCTCTTCTTTTTATAACAGTCTGCAAACGTCTGGGGACTGAGGAGACAAGTTGCTCAAGTTTAGGAATAGGAATGTTGTCCCATTCTTGTCTAATACAGGCTTCTATTTGCTCAACTGTCTTAGGTCTTATTTGTCGCATCTTCCTCTTTATGATGTGCCAATTGTTTTCTATGGGTGAAAGATCTGGACTGCAGGCTGGCCATTTCAGTACCCGGATCCTTCTTCTACGCAGCCATGATGTTGTAATTGATGCAGTATGTGGTCTAGCATTGTCATGTTGGAAAATGCAAGGTCTTCCCTGAAAGAGACAACGTCTGGATGGGAGCATATGTTGTTCTAGAACTTGGATATACCTTTCAGCATTGATGGTGCCTTTCCAGATGTGTAAGCTGCCCATGCCACACACACTCATGCAGCCCCATACCGTCAGAGATGCAGGCTTCTGAACTGAGCACTGATAACAACTTGGGTTGTCCTTGTCCTCCTTAGTCCAGATGACATGGTGTCCCAGTTTTAAAAAAAAAACTTCCAATTTTGACTTGTCTGACCACAGAACAGTTTTCAACTTTGCCACAGTCCATTTTAAATGAGCCTTGGCCCAGAAAAAATGCCTGTGCTTCTGGATCATGTTTAGATATGTCTTCTTTTTTGACCTATAGAGTTTCAGCCAGCAACGGCGAATGGCATGGTGGATTGTGTTCACCGACAATGTTTTCTGGAAGTATTCCTGAGCCCATGTTGTGATTTCCATTACAGTAGCATTCCTGTATGTGATGCAGTGCCGTCTAAGGGCCCGAAGATCACGGGCATCCAGTATGGTTTTCTGGCCTTGACGCTTACGCACAGAGATTGTTCCAGATTCTCTGAAAATTTGGATGATATTATGTACTGTAGATGATGATAACTTCAAACTCTTTGCATTTTTCTCTGAGAAACCTCCTTTCTGATATTGCTCCACTATTTTTCGCCGCAGCATTGGGGGAATTGGTGATCCTCTGCCCATCTTGACTTCTGAGAGACACTGCCACTCTGAGAGGCTCTTTTTATACCCAATCATGTTGCCAATTGACCTAGTAAGTTGTAAATTGGTCCTCCAGCTGTCCCTTATATGTACATTTAACTTGTCCGGCCTCTTATTGCTACCTGTCCCAACTTTTTTGGAATGTGTAGCTCTCATGAAATCCAAAATGAGCCAATATTTGGCATGACATTTCAAAATGTCTCACTTTCAACATTTGATATGTTATCTAAATTATATTATGAATAAAATATAAGTTTATGAGATTTGTAAACTATTCCATTTCTTTTTTACTCACAATTTGTACAGTGTCCCAACTTTTTTGGAATCAGATTTGTATAATCATTGCTGTTAATAGTGTTTATTGTCTGTTTTATTATGCCATTAACTGAATTTTACCCTACATTTCTGCCATATGTGCATCAATTTGACATAGTCACCACCAATGACAAGCTAGTACTAAATATATTGTAGAAACTTAATTTTCTGTAAAGCTGCTTTGCAACCTTTTGTATTGTGAAAAGCGCTATACAAATAAACTTGAATTGAATTAATTTGCAGACTGAGACGTTGTTTCATATTACAACACAGCAAAATCCCCTACAACTGATGTTTAGCCACAGCCTTTGATGAAATCAACTGAAATAAAAGAAGAAACTAATGCCAGGAACACACTACCTGACTTTCAAAGTCATTGGATCGCTGTTTTTCTCACACTACATGACTGTTCAATGTACCACTAAGTGCTGTTGTGTGCACATTACACAATGGACTGGTATCAAGGGGGTCACACGTTACACAACAATAGGAAGAATCGTCTGTGTTTCTAGCAAATCATGCCACGTAAGAGAAACTAACTGAATATTTCCCTATCACAGGAGTATGCAGACATGTTTAAAGATGCTACTTTTTACTTTATTTTTTTTATCTCCTGTGTATAAAACCACATTGGTAAAACCAGCGTGAGAATGGAAAATGTTCTCACACGTGTAAAAAAAAAGAAAAAAAGAAAGAAAGACAGAAACCACCTGAGGCATAACACTAAACAACTCTTCATTAGCTTAAAGCTATTTCTATTATATTATATAGAATACAATTGAGTCTTAGGGTCAAAAATATTAATTAATTAATTAAACAGGTTTCAAGGGTTTCAAGGAAAAATTATCCAAAAACAGTATCCAGCATACTCAGTTGTCACTACTCGATTTTCAAATAACATTTTATTAACAAAGATTAAGAGGTGCACATTCAGATAACTCATATAGCATTATTCGCTCAATCTGATTATCTGTAAGTATGAACTTGTGAAATGGTACTGTGTTTTATGGTCAGATGACACTAAATAAAAGTATTTTAGCAGCAAACACTCAAGATGGGTTTGGTGAACACAGGGATAAAAAAGTACCCCATGTGTAGAATGAAATATACATCTGTATGTGTATGCATATATATATATATATATATATATATATATATATAGATATATAGATATATATAGATATATATATATATATATATATATATATATATACACATATGAGGGGCCAAACAGGAAATAATTATATAAAAATCTGAATAAATTCTTATAAGTCTGAAAATATAAATGGAAATTGTATGAGGGGCCGTACAAGCCATAATTCCTTCTGGCACTCTCACACACTTATATTCTCCTTTCACATACATACATTTCTACTCTCACACACTTACATTCTTCATTCACATACATACATTTCTTCTCTCACACGCTTACATTCTCCTTACACATGCATACATTTCTACTCTCTCACACACACATACATTCTCCTTTCACATACATATATTTTTGCTTTCACACACTTACATATATAAGCGCCTAAGGTTTTTTTTTTTTTTTTCACTTAATGGAGGAAGTGAATAAATTGGGAGGTTGCAAGTTAGGGCCAGCGATATCTTTATATTATTTCCATAACTCAAGATTTAGACTCATTGCGGTTTATTTATTTAGATTTTTATTTATTTTTTATTTTTTTCAATATCTTGCAATGCCAGCATATCTGACAGTAATCAAAATCGACCAGGTTAAAAACAGCGCGGGCAGGTTATTCCTGACAGGATGCAATTTGGTAACACAAACGTCGTGATCATCATGATATATTATCTTTAAGACAGATGCACTGAAGACGGACCAAAAAGAGGAGAGAATAGTCGCGCAAGCAGAGAAAATACTGTACCAGACAGAACAAATTCATTGAAATACTGAAAGAAAACCATAATTATGAAATTAGGGTGGAGTGAATATGGATGTATTTCTGAGGAGAAATGACTGTCTTCCGAAAAGTTTCGATGGCATTTTCTTTTTTCATCTTACCGTCGTTAAATACACATTAAAGGAGTGTTAATTAGCGCTAGTGTTCTATAAGCGCCACCTGCTGTCAGAGATTGAGTTTGCATTTTATATATATATATATAAAATTAAGGTAATAAAACTAATAATAATAAAGAATAGTAATAAAATATTCATTTGTTTTGTGCAGTTGCTTGCATATATTTTTGGTTGCTTGTTTGTTTGTTCAAGGTTAGTTTGGCCAGTAACAGAGCAAAATAAACATTTAATAAATGTAAAAAAATTAATTAATAATAATAATAAAAGTAATAAGAACTAAATAAATTGGCAACGAGTATGGGAATCGGCTCACTTGATTGTAAAATAAATAAATAAAATCGGAAATTGGAATACGTCACAAAAAATCCTGATCAGTGCATCCTTAATGTTAATAGAGTTAGACCTACCTGAAAGACCTGAAAAAGCATGGTTCATTTCAGTTTTATCGTTGAACTATTGTACTTATTTGTGCAAAATGGTTATTATTTATTACAATACAATGTTACAGTCACAATGAAAACAATAAGTCTTATTTATTGATTGATTGATTGTGAAAAGTATGAGCATGTACAGTACTCAATTCTTAGTTGGGGCTCCTTTTGTCTGGAATTACTGCAGCAATGCGGCGTGGCATGGAGTCGATCAGTCTGTGGCACTGCACAGGTGTTATGAGAGCCCAGGTTGCTCTGATAGTGGCCTTCAGCTCTTCTGCATTCTTGGGTCTGGCATATCGCATCTTCCTCTTCCCAATACCCCAGAGATTTTCTATGGGGTCAAGGTCAAGTGAGTTTGCTAGCCAATTAAGAACAGGGATACCATGGTCCTTAAACCAGGTACTGGTAGATTTGGCACTATGTGCAGGTGGCAAGTCCTGTTGGAAAAAGAAATCTGCATCTCCATAAAGTTGGTCAGCAGCAGGAAGCATGAAGTGCTCTAAAACTTCCTGGTATACGGCTGTGTTGACCTTGGACCTCAGAAAACACAGTGGACCAACACCAGTGGATGACATGGCACCCCAAACCATCACTGACTGTGGAAACTTTACACTGGACCTTAAGCAATGTGGATTTTGTGCCTCTCCTCTCTTCCTCCAGACTCTGGGACCCTGATTTCCAAAGGGAATGCAAAATTTACTTTAATCAGAGAACATAACTTGGGACCACTCAGCAGCAGTCAAGTCCCTTTTTGTCTTTAGCCCAAGCGAGACACTTCTGACGCTGTCTATTGTTCAAGAGTGGCTTGACACAAGGAATGCGACAGCTGAAACACGTCTTGCATACGTCTGTGCGTAGTGGTTCTTGAAGCACTGACTCCAGCTGTAGTCCATCTCCCCCACATTTTTTGAATGGGTTTTTGTTTCATAATCCTCTCCAGGGTGCGGTTATCCTAATGCTTGTACACTTATTTCTACCACACCTTTTCCTTCCCTTCGCCCTCTATATTAATGTATTTGGACACAGAGCTCTGTGAACAGTCAGCCTCTTTTTGCAATGACCTTTTGTGTCTTGCCCTCCTTCTGCAAGGTGTCAATGGTCATCTTTTGGGACAACTGTCAAGTCAGCAGTCTTCCCCATGATTGTGTAGCCTACAGAACTAGACTGAGAGACCATTTAAAGGCATTGCAGGTGTTTTGAGTTAATTAGCTGATTAGAGTGTGGCAGCAGATGTCTTCAATATTGAACCTTTTCACAATATTCAAATTTTCTTTCTGAGATACTGAATTTGTGATTTTTCTTTAGTTGTCAGTTATAATCATCAAAATGAAAAGAAAAAAAAAAACATTTGCAATATATTTATGTCTGTGTGTAATGAATGAATATAATATACAAGTTTCATTTTTTTGAATGGAATTAGGGAAATAAATCAACTTTTTGATGATATCCTAATTATATGACCAGCACCTGTATATTGGCTTTTTATCTTATTGTTTGGTTAGTTTTTTACTGCCTGCACTGTTATGTGTATCTTTTAATTCTATATTTTTTATGTAAAGCGCTTTGAGATGCTACTTTTAAAGGCGCTATATAAAATAAAGCGTATTATTATTATTATTATTATTATTATTATTATTATGAAGAAGAAGAAGAAGAAGAAGAATCTTGTTGCTCCACTGGCATTAACAAAGATATGACTCATTGATCAAAGCAACATGGGCAACTAACATATGCAGTTATCCACAACCTAACCATAAGTTCTACTCTTCTGTGCAGTGGTAATGCCAAAAACTTCAAATATCAAATCTAACTGAACAATAAAGAGTAACAGATGTTCCCTTCACCCAAAAACACATAGAACAACAATTAATTTCAATATTCACACTCCATATCCAGCCACATGCAAAGCATGCTGGAAACTAACAATCAGAGCCAAATGGTGTCTAAATAATTTAACTTAATCTAATAAATTATCTTAAAAATTTCTGTACAAGACTGAACCACAATAAAATATACACACTATTTTTAATTATCACCTTAATTGTTTAAATAAAAATTACAACACCCATAATATTTTTTTTTACAGTGTACAGCACATAACCGTAACATTTTTAGACAACTAAAATAACCAACCTTCACGGAAAGAACTTAAAGTGGTCATATGATGTGAAGAAGATCTGTGAAGTTGCAAAGACTAAAGTCTCAAATCCAAAGAGATACTCTTTATCAAAAAGTTAAGACTCTGCTACCCCCCCCCTAAAACGGCTCGTTCTAACACGCCCCCACTTGTCTATGTCACTATGTGGAAATATTTGCGTAATGCCGCCCAAATGTTCACGCAAAGAAAGAAGCCGTGGTTTCAGTAACACAGTTAGTGTTGAAGCAGTCATGTCAGGGAGATGCTGTGTGTATCTAGGAGAAAGTAAAAGCACTTTATTTGGTCTTCTGAAAGTAGATGCATTTAGGAATCTTTAAGATTACTTACAACAGAACAGCAACGCATTTTATGAACGACCGTTTCGTGAACCTAGGAGAGGAGGTAATTCTGACTTTGCTACAACAATCTGGCGCTTCTGAATCAACTACTGTAAGTATGTTTTGTTATTAGTTTAAGTATTTGCTATAGACTGTTCAAATGAGGGGTTTTGCACGTCGTGTGTGTGTGTATGTGTGTGTGTGAGAGAGAGAGAGAGAGAGAGAGAGAGAGACAGGTTCACTCACAGTGGAGTCAGCTGTCTTAACCGTCCGTGGGTTGTGTATGCAAACACATATGAGCTTCATCACTGTGTCTGTCACACGACTCTGTTCCTCTTTCGGGCTTGAGCTGATGGTGAAATTAAGGACATTATTAACTGTCTTTACATTTATTTTGAAAGATGAAGCTCACGATTATGGAAAGGGGTGTTACATTTCTGGCAAGTGTTTGCGGTGTTCGGCCAATCACAATGCACTGGGTCAATTGGCCAATCAGAGCAGACTGCGCTTGTCGGAAGAAGGGACTTTATAGAAAACGGCTCGTTTGAGAGAGGCTGGGCATAGAGGACCTACAATAATGTACAGTATTTTAAAAATAATGTTTTTTGAACATTAAAAGCTGCAGTCGGTAACTTTTTGGGGGCTCGCGTCTGGCGGAACAACATTGTAGCCGGAGCTACTTCTCTCTGTTACATCTATGGCGAGTCACGCAGGTACTGTGCTACTCTACAGCATTGCCGACCCAACCAGACTAAAATAGTCTGAATATAAACACTTATTATAGGTGTACCCGTAGTGATTCAGGCTAAGACAAAAACACTGTTTGGAAAATGGATTCATGATGTACTCGCTCATTATATACATTTTTTACATTTTCAACACAAAACAACACTGTGGCACAGCCCTGCGCTGATTGGACCAGAAGAGCCGCGAGCGGTGGATTTTGTTTTTATTGGAGAGAAGTAGCTCCGGCTACAATGTTCTTCTGCCAGACGTGAGCCCCAAAAGTTACCGACTGCAGCTTTAAAGCATGTCAACATATTCTGCTACACCAAATACACAAAATAATGAGATTTGAAAAAAGCATCATATGACCCCTTTAATGAAATTGTAACCAATTTATTATG
>NC_056578.1:5859710-5867210 GCF_018340385.1 Cyprinus carpio | reverse complement strand
TTAGCATTATGCCAAAAAAAAGCAAGATTGTGATTCTCTATTACAACATAATGTCTGCATGACAATGTAGGTCACCACACTGGACTGTCTAATGCGGAATACCACAAACAAGTAGGTTGTCATACCGGTAAGTTATCATAAATTTGATGAAATATGTTGAAATGTTTGAATAAATATAAAAAAATAATAACAATAATAATTTGATGCATTATTTCAGTTCTCCCCTGACTCTGGTCCACTCTGGTCTACTATTGCCATCAGATTGTTTTTTTCTAAGGGAGATTTGATGCTTTATGCGGCTGCTAATATAAAACAGATGTTGCTCAAATTCAGTGTGAAAGTTATAATCACTGATTCACTCCAGCAGAAACGTTCATGCCGTGATCCGAGGCACTGCTGTCAGCACTGGCGTCTGAGAGTCTGTGATACTGAGCCATCTTTAGAGGAAAAATATTGAATCTTAATGAAGTGTCCGTGATATTTACACTTTAAATATTATTGATTGAGCCCTTTTAGTGTTCATCGTATAATGCAACTGAATCCTGTAAGATCTCCTTATGAATCTTACCTTCCCTTACCTCATGAACAGTTAAATGTTCCCCACTTATGGAATAAAAATGTGCAATATCCTTATATTTATTTGTTACCCTTCCATCCTAGTAAATCCCTGCATCTCACTCTATTCTATTCCAATATCATCTATAGCACAACTGTTCATACAATTTATTTATTTTTCGATTTATCTTTCAATATTTGTCTTCTTTTTTTTTTGGTCTGTGTGTTGTTTTTGTCACCATGTACTGGAACCTTATGTCACTAAAACAAATTCCTTGCATACTTGGCAATAAAGCTCTTTCTGATTCTGATTCTGATCTTTAATTCTGTCATATCTTGTTATTGAATTGCCAAAATACAAAGGACAGAACTTGATGGGTGTTTTTGTCCTCCTTAAAATCTTGAAAGTGCTGGTACAATCATCCGTACTGGCCTTCCCACCCTTCAAAAACAAGGAGACGATCTGGGAAAATCCCAGTGGACCTCACATCTAGAGGCCACTGCTCCAGTTGCGTGAGCAAAAGCTTTTCACTATTTAGATTTGAAACATTAGGTCTTCATTGCTGGCATGCTATATTTTTAGCATTTGTAAACAAGAACAAGAAGAAAGATCATAATGTTAAGAATGTTTAAGCACTTTAGAAATGTTTGACTGCATATATCGTTACCATGAAGTATAAGGTTATATCTGCTTTTTTATTTTATTTATTTATTTTATTTTTGTATTTATTTATTTTATTTTTGTGTCAAATTTAGACTATATTCTCTTTATTCTGTGACAACCTATTTACATTTTTTTTTCTTAAGTTGTGTATATTTTGGGAATGATGTATGAAACAGAATTGTCCCCCATATCATTTTATTTTATTTTATTTTATTTTTTGTTGCTATATGGAATGCAAAAATTTTGAGGCGCAATGTCTGTCTATCTATCTATCTATCTATCTATCTATCTATCTATCTATCTATCTATCTATCTATCTATCTATCTATCTATCTATCTATCTTAAATCTGTTCAAGTCCATGCATCTTTGTCACATCTATATACTTTTTATTTTATTGTACATTTAAAAAACACACACACACACACACACACACACACATATACTGTATATATAACAATAAGATTAAAAAAAAGTATGAAAAAGTTACGAAAAAAAGTATATTAAAGTTAAATAAATCTGTTCAAATCCATTCATTTTTATACATTATGCGTCCTCTGGTGGTGTGCAAGAGAAATTACGTGAATATAAAATAGGTATTAACTGGGGTAAATTATGGACATGTTGTTTTGAATCATGCCTTCTGAAATCTATATGTGCCGCTTTAACACAGAGAGCTTGAGTATCAGATTTATATTGGCGTAAAATGACCAGCAGCCAGCTGACCAATCAAATAGCCCTCTGGAAACGTGTCGATAATCTGGCAGACTGGGACAAAAACAGGTTCTGTTATATGGACAAACAAACAAACAACTAATGTTTTAACCAATTAATGTTTATTTATTTATGTTTCTCCTAGCTATACCGTAGTAAAATCTGACCACACAAAAGATTATGCAGTACAGGCTACAGCGATCATTCTCACTCAAAGCAACATTTATAGTTCGAATTGCCAGATAAAATTGGCATAGTTTAAAAGACTATGCCAACTTATATGCAATTATATTCATATGAAATCTCAAAATCGAAAACACAAAGATTAATAAAAGTATCAGAACACATACACCCGGCGCATGCTTAAATCACGCGTCCCCTAAATAAAGAAATGCATCCATACATAAATAATTCAATCAAGCAATCGACCAATCAATCACAGTGGCCACTTTGACAAATATTACAGTTTTTAGAATTTGGTTCAGCTTTTCCAAATAAAGCCTTATTATTATTATTATTATTATTATTATTATTATTATTATTATTATATTATATTATTATTATTATATTATTTTAGTTTCGATTTCGTTTTGTACGTTCATACTGTTACACAGTGGTGGTAATAACGAAGTACAAATACTGTGTTACTTTACTTAAGTACTTTTTTTCGGGTGTCTGTACTTTACTTGAGTATTATTTGCATCTACTTTCACTCTTACTCCACTACTATATTAAAGACAAAGTTTACTTTTTACTCCGATACATTTCCCCATGCCCGCTCCAAGTATTTATTAGAGCTCGCGAGTTCTTTGCCAACATACGCTCACGCAGCAGTTAGTTCGAGGTGAAAGATGACCTCTAAAACAGGTGATAGTGCAGCTCTTGCTGCCCGCAGTGATCCCGAGATTCCCGACAGTGATCACCCATGGCCATATCTCAAGCATATGTTCGAATTCACTGAAGTCAAGGGAGATTCTTATCGGCTGAAATGTCTTCTTTGCCTGGCTGCCACCGGTGAATGAAATTTCAGCATTCAAAACTTCACCCTCGAATCTGAGAAAAAAAAAATTGACGTTAATGTTGTTACTATTGTTAGCCAAGTAATTTCATATTGAAACGTTAGTCAAGTTAGCTAACGCATACCTCACATTAAAGGGGGGCGGGGGTCATGGGTATAATTATTTATTTGTAATAATTCTCTTACCATATAATAATCAATTTTCATTGTTTGACCAGTGCAATACCAATGTCCATGTAATGGCCAGAACTGGCCGGGCTCGTAGCCCCACTCCATTCCTCTTATTAAAGGTTAGGGAGGGTAAGAGAGTGATTAAAATATTAAATCAATTAAATATAACCTATGCAATTGATTAACAGTGACACACAATAATGCAAATAGGACAGGAATTTTATTCCATGATAGGTTGCATGTGTTCTATGACAATACAGCTTGGGTTGCATGCATCCTTGAGGTGGAAGGTTTATGTCTGTTAACGGTGTAGAATGATATCATGGCTATTGGCCAAATGACAATTACAGTTAAGAATAGAACTATGAAAAATATGTCATTTGGCCATCATTAACTAATGTTCTGAATGCCATGTATGGGATATGCATTGTTTTTCAGGACTGGAGATGGAGACCTTGCATCCCCTCAGTAACTTGCATGCCACGTCTTCTGATGATGACGACTTTTTCTCATCCATCAAGTCAAACGCTCAAGAAAGCTCCAAAGAACTTGAAGGATATTTGTCATGCTGTGCTGACCACACCAGTCTTCTGAAGACCTTTCCCTCCATCTGCAAGTTGTATATCAGGTTAAACACACCCCTTCCTGCCTCAGCGGCATGTGAGCTGCTGTTTAGTACAGCAGGACTTTTATTTAGCCCCAGGAGAGCCAGGATGGACTCTAGCAATTTTGAAAATCAGCTTTTGCTAAAGCTGAACAGAAGCTTTTACAACTTTGAATAGTATTGTGTAGCTTAATGGTATGTTTTTGAAGATATTTCAACTTAAAGGGTTTGTTCACCCAAAAATTAAAATTCTGTCAGTAATTACTCACCCTCATGTTGTTCCAACCCCGTAAGACCTTTGTTCATCTTCGGAACACAAATTAAGATATTTTTGATTAAATCTGAGAGCTGGATCACTCCTCCATAGGCTTCTACGGGAATGAAACTTGCTGGCCCAGAAAAGATATTAAAGCGATCGTTAATATATCGTCCAAGTGACTACAGTGGCTCAATCTTAAGTTTATCAAGCGACGAGAATACTTTTTGTGCGCAAAAAAAATTCCGTTAACTACCACCAACTACACCCCCAGAGGAATTTATATGTTAACATATTTTAACATCCAAAGTAATTAGTTTAATTATTAAATTGAATAAAATCAGTTTATTTATGCAAGGCAAATGGCGTTTGCATCATGAAAAACAACCGATGCTGACTGACATCTCATCCTTGTATGTTATGTTGTGTAAAATAGAATGATTTGGAGCATTAAAAACTTTATTTATTAAAATAGATGTATAAAAACCTTTATACAGTATCAATCAAGAAATGCTCCAATTCAGTGGCAATGCTCTCTTCTGAGGAAGAGGTTGCAAAAAGCCCGCGCTCTGACTCAACAGGTTGTAGTAGTAAAGTTGTTTTTTCTGAGGATAGGGAGGGGACGTTATGACGCCCTGGTTACACTGAAGATGTTGGTTGGGAACTTCAACCTGTTAATAAATAAAGCAGTATTTCAGAGGCTGGTGTGAAGGAATATTTTTTCATGTATGTTTAATTAATTATCTCTTAAATTGTTTTGATACCGGGAGGGAGGCAAGATGGCGGACTGATCAGTCGACTATTATCTCCTCCATTAATGAGACCCGAATTAGTTCATAAATTATGCTTTTACACTCCAATTATTGGTTGTAATTATCTGTTCATTATACCCGGCATTGATATTCTCAAGGTGGATAATGGATTTTTTGTTGTAGTCACTTTTTAATCACTAAAAATATATTAAAAAACCGAAGCATCACAAACGAACATTTTGACGGCACAAATGAAACATAAACAAAGAAGATTATTTTGTAGGCATGTGGGGGGATGAGTGACGTCATCGTCTATAATTCATTACCTAATATAAAAAAAAACAAAAACAAAGCAGCACAAATTAAACTTTAACCTGCACAAATGAAGCACAAACAAACAAGATGATTTGGGGTAAATTTGGAGCATGTGGGGTGCTGAGTGACATCAGAAAATGACCACAAAACATTATTTTTTAATACCTAAGAAACAAAGCAGCACAAATTGAAAATATTACCGGCACAAACCAGCATAAATTAAGCACAAAAAGAATTGGGGAAGTCGTGGCCTAGTGGTTAGAGAGTCATAGCCTAATGGTTAGAGAGTTTGACTCATAACCCTAAGGTTGTGGGTTTGAGTCTTGGGCCGTCAATACCACAACTGAGGTTCCCTTGAGCAAGGCACCGAACCCCGAACTGCTCTCCAGGCTTCGCAGCATAAATGGCTGCCCACTGCTCCGGGTGTGTGTTCACGGTGTGTGTGTGTGTGTGTGTTCACTGCTGTGTGTGTGCACTTTGTATGGGTTAAATGCAGAGCATGAATTCTGAGTATGGGTCACCATACTTGGCTGTATGTCACGTCACTTTCACTTTCAAACAAAACAAGACCACTTTCGTGAATTTGGAGCATGTATGGGGCTGTGACATCATCGCCTATAATTCAATGTCTAGTTTTTTTAAAAATGGAAGCAGCACAAACAAAACTTTTACCGGCACAAACCAGCACAAACGAAGCACAAACGAATGAACCTGTTTTGGGTAAATTTGGAGTATGTGGGGGGCTGAGTGACGTCATCACCAATAATTCAATGTCTGATAGCCTATTTTAAAAACCAAAGCAGCACAAACGAAAATATTACTGGCACAAACCAGCACAAACGAAGAACAAACAAACGAGTCTATTTGGGGTGAATTTGGCGTATGTGGGGGGCTGAGCGACCTCAGAATGACATATAAATATTATTTTAATATCTAAAAAACCAAAGCGGCACAAACGAAAATTTTTACAGCACAAACCAACACAAACGGAGCGCAAACTGAGATTTCAGGGTTTAGCTAACAGTAAGTTAACTGTTAATTTAAAATAAAAGAAAAAGACTATAAAAAAATCACAGGGTAAGAATTTTTTTTTTTTTTTTTGTGTTGTATGCTACATGCAATGACAATAAAGGCATTCGATCAATTCAATTCAATTTTATTTAAAAGTATTTTAATTTATACTCTACACAAGAAGTAAGAAAAGCACAGACAAATGTGGATCCTTAGCAACCCTTACGAAAAAGAAGTTTATTCAAGTGTGCTATTAGTATATTTATTTTAAACTAAAAAATAGGAAAGTATACTTTTAGTTTACTAATGTACTAATGTACTTCTCAGAAATGGGCTTTATGTACTTCTAAGATATATACTTATAATGACAATTAAGTATACTTGACTTATACTTACAAAAAGTCAAAATATACTTGAACTTTACTGAAGTATACTTAATAAAATAAACTTGAAGTATACTACTTTTTGGTAAGGGAAGTTATGTGCATTTTGGTGGCATAGAGTGTAGGAGTCAGTGTTGCCAACTTCTTTCAATGGAAAGTAGCTAAACCCCGTCTGAAAAGTCACTAAATATTGCTAGATGATGTCATACGCTAAGTAGCATATTCATGACTTAAGTGCGTCGTATTGTCTTGCCTCCCTGTGCTCACGTACTACATTTTAATGCAGCCAAATTCTCAATAAAACTGTTTTTATTATTATATTTTAATGTTTCTGTTGTCAGACAATGGAATGAATATTATAATAACTGAAACGCGGTCCATTAAGACTACATAACCAGCTCTCAAGGATATTAATCTGCACTAAAATCCCATTCACGACATTGTCTAATGAAATGAAATACACATACGATTAAGACAATGGTTGTGCTGTGATATCGGTTATACTTGCATGTAAAATAGAGTCAGAAGCAAAAGAGTATTTTTTTAACTGAAAGTGCTGCTCCTCTCTGCGCTCGCTGAACAGAGCACATGCAGAGAGAGAGGTGTGTGCGCTGGAAAGCAAGACCTTGCGCTTGTGCAGCAGTAGCAGAGAGTCTCAGAGACTAAATAAAGTTTGTCCAAGAAAGTCGCTAGATTTGTTGCTAGTCGCTTTTTTGGAAAAAAAGTCACTAAGGGGGTCTGAAAAGTCGCTAAATCTAGTGACAAAGTCGCTAAGTTGGCAACACTGGTAGGAGTGGAAGGCAGCCCCCTATGGCTTACAGTAATGGTTTAACCCTAATGCTCAGCATGCCAATCACGCTCACCCTTCAAAGTGGTCAAGTGGCCGGAAAGATCAAAATCACGTGAATTTTTTTTTTTTTTTCACGCATAAACAAACTTGTAAACAACACCTATTCTACACATAAACAACATGCAAACAGTGTATCTTTGATGTAAGTGTTAAAATTTGCAGTTTTTTGACTTCCTGGCTTTCCATATATAGGCAACGTGTTAAATGG